>NC_056741.1:1708746202-1708856202 GCF_019279795.1 Protopterus annectens | reverse complement strand
ATGTCATCTGGGCCAACAGCCTTTCCATTCTTTATTCTCTTCATAGCTATCCTTACTTCCTCCTTGCTAATCCATTGTACTTCATGATTCACTATCCCTACATCATCTAACCTTCTCTCCCTCTCATTCTCTTCATTCATCAACCCCTCAAAGTACTCTTTCCATCTCCTCAACACACTGTCCTTGCTTGTGAGTATATTTCCCTCATTATCCTTTATCACCTTTACCTGCTGCGCATCTTTCCTAGCTCAGTCCCTCTGTCTAGCCAATCGGTACAGGTCCTTTTCTCCCTCCTTAGTGTTCAACCTTTCATACATCTCTTCATATGCCTTATCCTTAGCCTTCACCACCTCTCTCTTTGCCATGCACCTCATCTTCTTATACTCCTGTCTACTTTCTTCATCTCTCTGACAATCCCACTTCTTCTTTGCCATCCTCTTTCTCTGTATACTCTCCTGTACTTCCTCATTCCACCACCATGTGTCCTTGTCGTCCTTCCTCTGTCCAGATGTGATACCAAGCACCTTTCTAGCTGTCTCCCTTACTATCTCTGCTGTAGTTACCCAGCTATTTGGTAACTCTTCACTGCCACCCAGTGCCTGCCTTAACTCATCCCTGAACTCCACCTCACAATTACCCTTTTTCAATTTCCACCATTTGATCCTTGGTGCTGCCCTCACACTCCTCCTTCTCTTCTTGATAACCAACGTCATCCTACAAACCACTATCCTATGCTGCCTAACTACACTTTCTCCGGTCACCACTTTACAGTCTCCAATCTCCTTCAAACTGGCCCTCCTACATAAGATATAATCCACCTGTGTGCATCTTCCTCCACTCTTGTATGTCACCCTATGCTCCTCCCTCTTGTTAAAATACATATTCACCACAGCCATGTCCATCCTTTTCGCAAAATCCACTACCATCTGACCTTCTGCATTCCTTTTTTAACACCATACCTACCCATCACTTCCTCATCCCCTCTGTTCCCTTCACCAACATGCCCATTGAAATCTGCTCCAATCACCACTCTCTCACCCTTGGGTACAGTCATCACCACTTCATCCAATTCACTCCAAAATTTTTCTTTCTCATCCATTGCACACTCAACTTGTGGAGCATACGCACTAACAACATTCATCATTACACCATCAATTTCCAGCTTCATAAACATCACTTTATCCGACACTCTTTTCACCTCCAAAACACTCTCAGCATACTGTTCCTTCAGAATAACTGCTACGCCATTTCTCCTCCCATCCACACCATGATAAAACAATTTGAACCCACCTCCGATACACCTAGCCTTACTCCCCTTCCATCTGGTCTCTTGCCCACACAATATACCAACCTTCCTTCTGTCCATCATATCAGCTAGCTCTCTCCCTATACCAGTCATACTGCCAACTTTCAAAGTTCCGACCCTCACTACCACAGTCCTAGCCTTTCTCCTCTCTTCCTGCCTTCGGCCATGTCTTCCGCCTCTTCTCCTCCTTCAGCCAACAGTAGCCCAATTTCTGCCAGCACACTGTAGGCTGACAGCACTGGTGGCGGTCATTGTTAACCTGGGCCTCGACCGATCCAGTATAAAAATGTTTCTTGGTGTCTGCATGAAATGTTTTGGCGACGTTTTACGCCGGATGCCCTTCCTGACGCAACCCACCCCATTTATCCGGGCTTGGGACCGGCACAAAGAAATGCACTGGCTTTGCATCCCCAGTGGCTGGGTTACACACATGCATATATATATATATATATATATATATATATATATATGCATAGATATATATATGTGTGTGTGTATAGATATATATCCACAGACATGAAATATATATAGATACATATATATATATATATATATATATACACACACACACACACACACACACACATATATATATATTTGAAGAATGAACGCCATAAGAATAAAGCATACACAAGGATTGTGAAGGGAAGCTAGAGCAACTAAGGTATTATATAGTGCTTGCAGCATATGTTAGATAAAACTGCCCAAGAGTGAGCAGAGCACCAGAGGCAGGGTTCTACCAGTGGGCATAACATCGTTGAACTGCTACGTCTACATTACACACAGACGGAATGTAGTTCATGTTGTGACCACCTACACTTGTAAACTGCAAATGGCCGTAATCCATAACACCAGGAAAGGCACGTATGTGCAAATATAAATGGCAGGAGACCCTGTGAATACATGAGGTGGTACAAAATGTGTGTAGAGCCCCAAACGCTCTTGAGCGGGCAATGTGTAAAGTTGTGTCATGGCTGCAATATCAGGTGGATAATGGCTGTTACCAGTGAAAACTCAACATGGGTGGGGTGGAGGAACTATGGCTATGCAATTATGGATCCAGGAGTGCCAGGGTTGGTTGCGTCGGTTCCAATGGACCGCCCCATGTAGATCAGCTAGTATGTAATAGGTATATATGCATATGCACATGCAGACAACAATATGTTGAAGTACATTCTCTGTAACACATGTTCTCCATTTATTGACATAAATAATATGAATGTGCATAGACAAACAAATACAGTAGCTGGAATAATAGGCTGTGCAGACGAGGAACAGGTCAAATGACACTGTATCACATCCCAATTACCATCGGTAGTCCATACATGAACATATTGAGACATCTGTCTGCTGTATAACGTGATACCGATTACAAGATAACCGGAGTGAAGTGTCATTGTCATAATGACTAAGGCAATAGTATGCTGGTGAAGCATATATAAAACTCAATACGCATGTGTAAGTGTGTATGGCCGGGAAATGTATTACATTACAGACACGCAATAAAGGTGAATACACCGCTCTTTCCAGACCACCAGCAGGAAGCTACCAGTAGGAGAGATCTGCAAGGTCTACACTTTAAACATGGATCATGGGGTCCCTTGCGGGACACCAAAAATTTGCCTTGTAGGTGATCCTATGATGATTGACACGACCAGGATGTAGTTATACACAGAACAGTAGGTTGTGCAAGTCTGATAACACATGGGTTGACAAAATGTACGACATGTGTCCCGAGATGGGGAGAGTGGGCAGTGTGTAGGGATGTGTTCATACCCCAGCTGCCCTCACAGTAAGGGTGAGTGCTGTAGAGGGGTGTCAGGTAGGGGAATCATGGGTATGCAATAATGGGCCTAAGTGTGCAGGTGTTGGTTGGCAGAGATGTATTAGGCCCGCCCCCGTGGAAGTAATTAATATTCCTATGTGGGTATAGCAGATGCCCACACCTCCCAAACCTTAAGAGCACATCTACTGGATAGTCTGTAAACCATTGGGGGAACACATAGGGACTATATCAGTGAACTGTACCCAATTATCATGGACATCCATGATTACGAATCAGAATCTAACACAGTCCCAATTAAACCCTTCCAGAACTAGTGAAATTAGGTGGACAGGTGGTGGAATACATGTAATGACTAATGACAACATGTATGAGTCATAAACAGCATGTACCTTGACAAATGTGGATGAATACATATGCTCTGGGACTGTCAGTGTGCCAGGTTAATAGTACCAATCATCTAAATGTGTCCCTGAGGGTGTTATGCAGTGTCCCTGATTTAGTGTTCATTCTCCCCCATTCATATGTGAGGTCTGCTAGTGACGGAAAGCGCATATTCCGATGACTACCTTAGGTAGATAATAGTATAATAGGTTGGGGTTAGCACCTGTTCACCTTTGCGATGGACAGTACCCTTTGGGCAGTTGTGTCCTGTAAAATAAATGTTATTATGGCACATGGCCTGTGATTTAGGGCAAAGAATCCATATATTGTCTGTAGTGGTTGCATAAAACGATTATGTTGTACCTGAAACACCTAGATGTTATAGAAAACAGTATCAGCAACTATAATGCTACAAGAATAACCTTTACTTATGCAAACTGGTGAAGTCGTCTATTTTCTACTGGCTGTGGGTATGTGTTGCCTTGCCAATCTGACATCTCTACATATAGGTCCTATAGGGCTGCCACCTTTCCAAATGGCCAAAGTGGGACCTGCTCCATAGAAATGTCAGATGTACCAGGTGAGAACATACCTACAGCCATGCATAGTACAGAACTATACGTATTAGCACAAATAAAAGCTTAGTCTAGCAGCAGTCAAGTTGCTTATGCTACTTCACATAACATATAGAAGTGTCATATATACAATAACTGTTACATGCAACTATTAGAGAAACGTAGAATATAATATTGTCCTGTAATCAGGACATTTGCTATGTCTAGATTATTTTCGCATGACACATACGCCTAAGGAGGGACTGTCCCACGCAAAGTGGAACAGGTATTAATCCTAAAGTCTCACCTCAGCCAATTTAAAAGGTGGCAAACCTACAATAGGTATGCGGTAGCATGACCCAGCAGATGGATTTGGTTTCCAAAACACATTTACTTGTCTGCTTTGCAGAATATTGGTTCCCATGTATCAGCCAGATGGGAGCAGATTGTATGAGGAACATGCATATAATATGATTAACTCACTGGACAGGCCGCCGATTCCGTAGAGTCGAATGCCATGCCGTTGCCTAATGGTCAGCCATACCCAATACTGTAATCATGTAGTCCAATGTAATAGGCATCACAAGGGATCGCACCCACCCAGCGTGAGTGACAAATGCAAGCACCAATGTTGGTGCATGTGCAAGTGAGGGAGCGAGCGGGTGTAAGCATGTTTGGCTAACAGTATGTGAGTATTGCACTGTTAAAGAAATGTGGAGTCTAAACAAGTGTAAGAAGCTGTAACCAGAGGTCAGCCTTGCTTGACACTGCGCAAACCCACGCACAACTGCTCCCAACTGCTGCAATGTGCCTTACTCACTCCGTATCTAATGGCCTTTTTCTGGCCGCAAACAAATAATCATCCTTTGCAAGTGTTGATAGCAACACCCTGCGCACACAGCTAATGTGAATTACCAATACACCATGGCAAATATACAGACAATAGACAGTACCACACACATACCATACTGCACAGTCATCCAACAGTATAGCAATGTACCGGCAGATATGTCCGGACCACTGGTGTTTGCAGACCTGGCCATCTTGTGTTTACGTGTGTGAGCATGCCCAGTATGACCATTCCGCATGTTGTCGACTGACATTGCTGTCATACTTTCATGTGTTTGAGCATGCCCAGTATGGTCAAATGTATCGCATGTGTTACATGTCCAGGTAGTCAGTACTGTGGTGCCGACCTCTGCATTGTACACTGACAGGTGGCATACTGTGTCCACAGTGTATCCTTCGGTCATGTGGCATTGACTGTTGCTACATTTCTGCACAGCGTGGGGGGACATCTGACTGTATCCACATTCCTACACAGCACCGGGGGGGGGGGGCGCACCTGACTGTTAAATGTGTACGTTGTAAGGAGGGCACAGCTGACACTTGTACACTTTTGCTACTACTGTACTGGTATGTCAGGTACTCCATTTCAGTGTGTAGACCTACCTATTGTGCTGGCTAGAGGCATACCAGTGTACTCCAGATCTTAGCTTTAATTACCAGCATATTAGTTTCAGACGTCCTAGCCTTCACAACCTACATCCAACTGCCTGGCCTGCTGTAGTCTTGTCTGTGTGTGTCTGTTGGGGGGGGAGTCATCTATTGGGCATATTCAGAGGCCATAGTACAGCATTTGTCTGTGTTGGTCTACACCTGTCCAGCTGGTTGAGACTTGTGTGGGCTGTATGGACACACATGATGCTCAGCCCATTACCCACAGTGGATTAGGACACCCTGTGTACTACTGGCTACTATGGTGATCCCGGTACTACAAATGTCATGGTGCCACTATGGACGTCTACTGTCCGCTGCCTTAACATTCGGCCACCAAATTCCCTTGCATGCTCACATCCATACCATAGCTACAGGTAACAACACATTCTAATACAACTGCCAATTGGTAGGTTGATTGACTTACCTTGAGGGTGTGCCAGACCTGAGGATGGTGCTCGAGGGCTGCCTATGTTGGATGCACACAGTGCACTTCCTATACATGGCTGAGCACAGGTAGTGTCTTGTTTGGCATCCCTTTTACTGCCTGTGTGAGTCAGAGAGGGTGACATTCCCTGGGTACCTACTGTGTCAGTGCATATGCTATGCATTGCCTCTTTGCCAAGGTCAGGTCATACTGGGCATGCCTCCTTCCGCCTACTGGGTCTGGCTCAGGTAGTTCCTCCTCCGAGTCACTCTGTGCCTGTACAGGCCTTGGCATTGGTGGAGGGGCTGTGTGGCCCTGCCCCATGCTGTTCCTGCTGCAGCTGTTTCCGCAGGATCATATTGTGTAGCATAGCACATACCATAACAATTTGGGTGCATGTAGATGGTGAATACTGCAAGGCTCCACCGAATGTGTCCAGACACCAGAACCGTGACCTAAGCATCCCAAACACATGCTCAATTATATGTCTTGCCTGTGAGTGTGCCTCATGTTGGCATAGTTGTTCAGGTGTGTGTACATTTCTGATAGATGTCATCAGCCACGGCTCCAGTGGGTACCCAGCATCCCCCACTAGGTGACCGTAGGGGATGTCCATATTGGCAAAGCTGTGGTACAGCTGCGTCAGGTGCCATATATCGGAATCGTCATAGCTTCCAGGGCAGCCGGCACACACATTCAGTATAATGCCCTGGGCATTGCATATGACCTGGCAGTTGATGGAGGGGATGCCCCTGCGGTTAATGTAGGCCCTACCCCACTCACCGGGTGGTGCTTTGATGCATACCTGAGTGCAGGCTATAGCACCCACTACCCCAGGGTAGTCTGCCGTTTGGTGGAAGAGACACATATTGCTGGTCAACACCTCACATGTGTTGAGGAAATGTACGTGCTCACTGGCATGTGGTGACATGACATCCAGGAACTCGTGGAGTACTCTGGATGCAGCTGCCTGTGAGATCCCCATGATATCCTCAGTTGTGCTTTGGCAGGTACCTGTGGCTAGTATACCTAGGCCTACACATACCTTGGTATCCACTGGGATGGGTTTTCTTCTGCCTGTTCGATGTGTCAGGTGTGGCTGGCACAGCTCAACAATCTACTGTAGGAGGTCTCTGTCCACCCCATAGCGCTCCACTATCTCCAGCTCATGTAGCCCCTGGTAGATTACCCTGGGTCTGTACAGTCTTCTCTGTCTCCTCACTGAGGGTTGTTCGGCAGCATTCACATCCTCACCACCCTCAGCCTCCTCCTGCACATGTTGGTCTATGTTGCCTGCTGCAGCCCTTCTCATTTCGTTGGATTGTTTTGTAAAATGTCCCTGCATGTATACACCAGTGGTGTAGAGTGTGGAAAAAACCCAAGGGTATGGTGCTTGCTCATTTTATCGTAGTGTTCTGGGCCGGGCTGGGCCTGTAATCTGCTGATTGCGATAATTATCACCTGTTTGCCCAGCTTATTCACCTTGACTGCTCTCCTACTGCTGTTGTCCCTCCCAATTGCACTAGGCAGGTATAGACACACCCCTAGCTTAGGCGTACTAAGGCAGGAGCAATCCCGAGACACAGGGCTCCAATGTACATATAGTATGCCTGACACCCCCCCATGCTTTCACCTATATTCACGTCCTGCACCCGGCTATCTATACACATACACTCTTGGGATCTGCATCACACTCTGGGGATAAACGGGATTCACTATTTTCCACCTCGTTTGCATAGTATTGTCTTCTAATGCATAGTTACATGACCATACTGAGCCTCCACAACAATAACCACTGCTTACTGTTGTGCAGATCCGCACACAACTGGTTAAAAGCACCTTACTATCACCGTATTCGATGTCCCTTGTTCTTCCCAGCAACAAAACAACCAGTCTCTGCACGGCTCGAACCCGGGGGCCTGCACACCACAGATGATGTGCTTTACCACTAAGTCATGGCAGATATACATACATCTGAGGTTATCATGTACAGATCATCCAGCACAGGCATTCAACAGTATAGGACATGTATTCCATCATGTAGATATATGTGTGCTAATGTCCACACATATATATATATATATATATATATATATATATATATATATAATGTATATATTTATATATATATATATATATATATATATATATATATATTTATGCACACATATACATATACACACACATACGTAGATATAGAATATATATCACAACAGTGGACCACCTGACACCAAAGCATTAGACAAGAATGAAAAGGAAACCACATGTGCCTCCTGCATTATGTACTGGTGTTAATATCAAGACAAGTGTATTTATGTGCGTCACATAGGTTCAGACTGTATTAAGGGTAAGATTAGGGCTGCTGACATTACTCACCAGACCTATTGCCGAATGTATGTGTATGTCTTGCCAACCCAGTTTCTTGGCCAACTGTGACATTTATGGACACTATATGGGAAAACAACAAAACACGCTCCTCAACACATCCTGGAGCTAGCCACTCACAGATACCAGCACATAGGAGATGACTACCAAACACACACACCTGTCATGCCTTGGAATAGAACACCTACCTGTCTATTCTATCACACTACAGCATTACGCAGTTACAGAACGCGCTACCGAGATTACTGGGACACAACATTCCCAGAGGTGTACTTCTAGGTGGGTGACATCATCAGCAATGGAAAAGTCAGCGATAGGGATTGTATGGAGTGTGAGCAGTCTAAAAGCATATTTCTGTCCCCAGGCAGATGGAGACACACACACACATGCACTCACACGCACACACACACACAGTTGGCATGGCTGGGATTAGAACACAGACCTAACTACCTTATCACACTACAGCATTATGCAGTTACAGAACACACTACCGAGATTACTGGGGCACAGCTCTCCCAGAGGTGTACTTCTAGGTGGGTGACATTATCAGCAATGGAAAAGATGGCAATAGGGATTGTATGGAGTGTGAGCAGTCTAAAAGCATATTTATGTCCTCAGCCAGATGGAGACACACACACACATGCACACACAGTTGGTATAGCTGGGATTAGAACACAGACCTAACTACCTTATCACACTACAGCATTACACTGTTACAGAATGCGCTACCACGATTACTGGGACACAGCACTCCCAGAGGTGTACTTCTAGGTGGGTGACATCATCAGCAATGGAAACGATGGTGATAGGGATTGTATGGAGTGTGAGCAGTCTAAAAGCATATTTCTCTCCCCAGGTAGACAGAGACACACACACACACACACACACACACACACACACACACACACACACACACACACACAGTTGGCATGGCTAGGATTAGAACACAGACCTAACTACCGTATCACACTACAGCATTACACAGTTACAGAACACGCTACTGAGATTACTATGCCACAGCACTCCCAGAGGTGTACTTCTAGGTG
Source organism: Protopterus annectens (assembly GCF_019279795.1). Lineage (NCBI taxonomy): Eukaryota > Metazoa > Chordata > Ceratodontiformes > Protopteridae > Protopterus > Protopterus annectens. The sequence goes on along the minus strand of NC_056741.1, from coordinate 1,708,846,820 downwards.
GGTGACATCATCAGCAATGGAAAAGATGACGATAGGGATTGTATGGAGTGTGAGCAGTCTAAAAGCATATTTCTGTCCCAAGGCAGATGGAGACACACACACACACACACAGTTGGGATTAGAACACAGACCTAACTACCTTATCACACTACAGCATTACGCAGTTACAGAACTCGCTACCGAAATTACTAGGACACAGTACTCCAAGAGGTGTACTTCTAGGAGGGTGACATCATCAGCAATGGAAAAGACGGCGATAGGGATTGTATGGAGTGTGAGCAGTCTAAAAGCATATTTCTGTTCCCAGGCAGACGGAGACAAATACACGCCAGTGGTGTGATCAGGACAACTGCCAATCTACGGACCACTATTACAATACTACATAGATATGAGCCGCACTACAGACGCTACACCTTTCAAGACTGTCAATGTGACCTTCTAGGAATGCGGACATCGACATGGATGCTGGCAGTTACGATGTACATACCTGTGAACCAGTGTGTTCAATGTAGGAATCCATCCTGAAGTGGGGTATGGCCATCTGTTGACTGGGCGACTACTATCGCTATACAGGGTTACAGTGGCCATGCTCATACACATAGAGGCACATAACCGACACAAGGTGTCTCTGGGCATGCTCACACACTTAGTAGCACACGGCCGTTTGGAATGTACTATGTGTCCATCTACACAACGTTATACTGGGCATGCTCACACGCTTAGTAGCAAAGGGCTGTTTTGTATGCACTCTGATTCTAAACACGGAAGAGCACAGTGGCCATGCTATTACAGTTAGATGTGAACAACACATTGTAATGGACTCTGGTGTCGATAGTTGTCATTGTTAGCATGAACGCTGCACTACATATATTTGACACAGGTCTTCTACACAATGTCTGCTGCTGTCCGTCACCTTAGATGTACCAATCTAAACCTGGCACACTAATACCACCCATGGTGATGTCCTGCCAGGAGTGGCTACTTCGCCCATATAGTGCCATTCATAGATGAATGTCCTGAGACCAGGTTAACACCCTGACACCTAGAGGACAACTGCATTGTATGTGTATGCTAAGCAGTGCTAGATGTCTAGCGTTCGTAATCACAGCTGCCCAATGTAGATCCAACAATGGGAAATACTGACATCTGTGCAGTGAAGAACACCTGGCTGAGGGCTCAGTTGTGCACAATAGCACTACCACCGTATACCTCGGATACAGACATGTGGGCCATAACACCATTACGGACCGCTCCAGGTGGTGGTGTCCCCACGTACATGAAGGCCACTCATATGTATTGACCAGTACACCCTCAAAAGGCATCACAGATGTGTCAGCTGCAGATCACAGTGTCAAAAGCCGCATCCTAGGATGTAGCCCTCAGACATCACCATGTCCTTGGACCAGCAACACACATCCATACATGTGGTAGAACATATATTAGCACAACACAATGTGACCCATGACCAGTGGACTGTACCTAGCTCTACATCAACTGTGCAGACTACCCATGTACTGACACAGTTGCATCATGTGTTATGCAATGCAATGATACCACTGTTCGTAACCAGGTCGGCTGTACACATAACAGGGGCCCTGGGTCATATACAGCAGTAACAGATGACTGTTGCTGTACACCAGTAAACACCCTCATGTTTGGATATGACATACATCTACCTGCCGTGGATATGTACATGCCGCACACACACACACACACACAACACATATGTACATAGCATAGCTGTTGCTGTCCTTCGTGCAGACAGGTGGCTACAGCAAATACACACATGCACATGGAAGGTAGGTCCATGGCTGTTGAATGCTAACAGTACATAAGGTGTGATATCAATGTTGACTGAGTTAACATTCCCTCTGTACTGGTTACCCATGACAACTATCGTATCATACAACAGTCCATGTGTCATGTTTGTCATCACACATGTCCACCAATTGCAATGCCTACAAACATGGCTAAATGACAGGAATGTAGGACCTACACACATGTACATGTAGCGGTATGTATTCAGCTACCATGCGTGTGCAATAGCTGATGTTTGCAGGTGACGTGTGTCTTACTACAACATGCAGTTGCAATGCAGCACCATCATTGCCATCTGCATATGGTGTACTGACAGTACAGTAAGATGTACATCAGGTATGGACAGATGTGTGGACATAACTATGTGGTGGGCCATCTTTGCAGATGGATGTTTGCTGAAGACAGCTCACAGGTGTGTCACAAGCCGCCCTACCATAACATGTGCAAACACTAAGCTATGTTTCTGTTAATTGAAGGGGAAGACATACAACCTACACAGTGGTCAGGGTGTCACTGACTGTAAATCACTTGACACCTGTAACACTTAATACCTCCCGTGTGCATATATCAGCACAATTGCCAAAGGTAGCGTCGGTACACATTGTAATGTGGGCAATACTGCTGCATGTCTGTCATACGTATCATAAGATAGCAGGTGTTTGATTCACAGTACTGCCATGTGTGTTTGCTTGTGTGTCCATATATGCCACGTATGGTGGGGAATACATCCCAATTGTTACTCACACTCCTGTACACTGTTGTAGAGATGTGAACATACTGCAGTGTAGAAAGCAAGACATAGGCAGGGGTGGGGTGTGTATCACACACATGTGAGTTATCTGTGTGTGCTTGACATAGGTGCATTCAGTTGTGGACTCCACAGTGTGTGTGTGTGTGTGTGTATGTATGTATGTATGGCTGTCTGGTCCATGGAGTGAGGATGTATGTTACCATAGTGAACAGATAGGACCGCTAACCCCTCCTGGTGATGCAATCTACTACCCCGTTGATGCCGTCAATCTTAGGCATTACTGACTACCTGTACATTTGTATTCTCTGTGTCGCGTCATGTGGGTGCACAGTACTGTAATGGTGATTACCACATAGGCAGGGGTCCTCACCTCAACACTATCAAGTGTGTGTGTGTGTGTGTGTGTGTGTGTGTGTGTGTGTGTGTGTGTGTGTGCGCGTGTGTGTTACAGTGTCGTTGACTCCGTGAGTGTAGGCGTGTTACTGTGTGTCTGAATACATGTGTGCGAATACCTGTATCTGTGTGTGTGTGTGTGTGTGTGTGTGTGTGTGTGTGTGTGTGTGTGTGTGTGTGTGTGTGTGTGTGTGTGTAGTTGTGTGTGTAATGTGAATGTGTATTACTGCTACACAGTGAGGCCTCAAGCTATCAACTGGCCTCTACCCTTGTCATCAGCTAGACCACTACGTAAACTCCCCACCCCATGTAACTGTACCTGTGATGTCACCCAGTATGGATGTCGCGTCTCTAGTCACTGTAGCTTAGTACACAGCTCCCATGCTCCTGGATCAATAGTTGTGTAGACATCTTTGGAATGTCAGCCTTTCTAACAGTGAGGTTGAAGCTACGAATAGCATGCTGGTATTGCCATACATACCTGTGAGTAGTCCACATTTACACATGGGAAACTGCAAATACTGGCATTCAATGGCACATGCAATTAGATCTAAAGGAGGGAAGCAGGACATCATTACCAACATGCTGTTACTATTGTTACTAAGACACATACTGTGAACAGAAAACAATGCATTCTAAACCTGTACTACATGGTATGTCAGCTGCGTGTCAACAGTACACAATAATTGTAATCTACACTTATCCCCCTATTCTGTTCACCCTGTGCATCAGACCATATAAGCATGTCCCTGCACCGATGGTGTGGATGACAGGGATGCGGCACAGGCATCATCATATGCAGAGGGTGATAATGTTTGCCAGGGGCCTAGGCTGCACCAGTGGACAACATCATGTGTGTGGGTTAGGGCCTGTGATCTAATTGGCCATGTGTGGTTGTTATGCATGTGAGTGTTGCGGTGCCCTACAGATGTTGCTGGTGTGTGCGTGTATTTGTGCACACAGTTCTGCCATGTCTCTGGCCTACACAGGGGTATTATTGACAGCTTCAGACTGTACAGACCAGGTTTTACAGCTCACGGTGTCCGGCCATGGCCACGTGACCTGTGCCTGCCAGGGGGTTGCACAGGCACTACCCGGCAGAGGTGCAGATTGGGTACTGTCTGAGGACACATGTCTGCTGGAACCGTGTCCCCATTGGGACCATCCAGGGCCATGTCCACGTGGCCTGCTGTGTCCTGGTGTGCACAGTGCAGCACCAGCTATACTGCTGCTGCTACCGCCACTATGGGAGCGGGCATGTGAGGTAGCTCATTCATGTAGACCTGCACCAGGTGATGTAGCTGGCCTACATCCACGTGCCCTATGCCTCACTTCTACCAGATGTTCCAGCACAGACAGCTCACGCTCGCGGATTGTCATGCCACAATCAAGGATTACAACCATGTCACCCAATCGTGTGTCCAAAACCTCAGCATTCTGCTGTTAAGCATTTGCCAATGCCTGGATGTTGTCGTTTAGAGAATGGATAGCAACCCTCTGAAGCCTTTGCCCTTCTCTGTTCTGCCATTCAGCATGTGCCTTTGCCGCCATTACAGCCTGAAACATGTGTCTGGTGACACCAGCTGCTGCGCTCTGTCCTGCAGGGGCATGTCGGCCAGAGGTCCTCCTGTGAAGGCAAACAAAGACTCTACATTACAATACAGACACACACACACACACACACACACACACACACACACACACACACACACACACACAAAATGCATGTGATTTGACAGAAGGCATGCAACATGCATGTGATACAGCAGACTACATGCAGCTCAGACAATAATAGTGGTAGTTATCATACATCCCTGGGTTGCACACAACAACAAGCATGTGTCATAGCAGAAGCCATGCATTTCACACAATCATGATAGTAAGCATGCATCCCTGAGTTACACCATGTGGACCAGCACAGGTTAACAGTATACATGGTTGATGTGTGGCATATGACCTTGACATTAACATGTAGTATGACATGTAATCTGCCGACGTGTGCATTGACATGCATACATGTTTAACACAATGGTGTCCTGTCACATATACAGTGGGGTAATGGTGTCACATTGCAGTGTTGTCTGTCCGCCCTACAGATAAAATGCACATTTAGCAGATGTGCATGACCATTGAAGGGTGTTATGAGGCGTCTATATTGCTATACAGTGTGAAGTACAGACACAGTGCCATTGCATGGAATCATGAGGCGTCTCTATTGCTATACAGTGTGAATTACAGACAGAGTGCATAGCCATGAATGTGTGCATACACAATACATATATACTGTGGATTGTGACCCACGTCGCTGAGGTGTATACACACTAAACCATGATGTGGAATGTGTGACACAGGTCACCGAAGGACATACAGATGACACCCCTGCACATCTGCAAACATATTTTAGCTGCCTGGCATCCATGTCCACACATGGCAGACTTGTCAATACACCATGTCCCACATGACATTTGTGTACCACACACACAAGGTGCATGGCTGACAGTGATGTCCAACAGCAGCAAGAGAAATTTACTGTATCTGTGGTCTGATGTAGTTGTCTGTGTATGCATGTGGATGCTGTACATGTGACTACTGTCATGCTATGACACAGTCATGATATTCAACACAACTTATGTGGTCGAATGAAGTTACGCCTCCACAAGCTGTGCACAGGCTTGTAGGATGTCTAGTGTTACACATCTGCAATATAACCATTCAACAAAGGCTATAGTTGGACCATGTGTAGCCAATGTACAACAGGGTGTACACACAAACACATCACATCTACTGTGTGTTGCTACATGTCTCTGGCCATCCTCCATGGCCATGTATGAACATGTGTTGGCCAAACTGTTGTGATGGCCGTCTATCTCACATGTCTGTGTTGCCCCATATGACATACACCCATAGATGTCATATACTCCACTGTCCACAGGGTTATGCAGACAAAGGGTTGTATGTTTGGTATGTGGGGTATGTTTTATGGGATAGTGAGGCAATTTTGCAGCCAGCCCACTACATGTCATGGACATGTCAGATGGAACATCACAATGTGTGCACTCATAGCAGGGGCATAATCCAGAATGGTGAATCCTGTGGGCTGCCCATACTCCAACTCACTGTGTAGTACCATTTGTGTACCCCACATGTGTAGTTCTGATGTGTAGTACATGTTCCTACATTGAACAACACCTCCACCATTGTATGCACAGCTGTCCACACATCTAGCAATGACAGTTTCTGAGGTTTCATGTCGGTGTTTCACTTAGTTTGTAAGTATTGCACATGGGTAGCCAGTGTGATGGATTGCAGATGTGACTTGTATATTGTGACCGGACCTTACATTATGTGTACATGTGTTAACTGGCCACATGGCAAATAGATCTGTGCATTAACATGCCTGATGCTTATAACAGTTATCAGTGGTGTCTCCACTTTGTGGGTTGTGATAACTGTTGGTGTGCACCATTCAGTGTTTTCACAGACTGACATGAAGCTATATTTTACATTATGTGTATGTGTAGAGCAAACTGTTTTGCCATATGTGTATGATACAACCAGGGATGTGGACAGGTCCCATGCAGCCTGAGTGCACCTTGTGCCATCATAGTTATGGTTACAGGGGCTCTGTAGTGTTCATGGATATGTGATTGTGTACCTGTTGGGGAGGGGGGGCAGTGTGTTTATGTTATCCAACACCCTATCTGTATTGCTTATTCATGCTCAGCACTTGTTCAGAACATGTAAGCACTTAATGAGCTACTAATTACTATAGCACTCAATCCTCCTCATTACCTACAGGTAAACACCATTTGTACTTACATTCCCCACTTGCTTAGAGTAAAACAGCTCTTGTACACACTTTCCTCACATATCTAGTGGGAAATAGTTAAATATTCAGGCATGTCCAAGTGTCAATTCCCAGTGTTATCGCCTGTCTATATGATGAATATGGGCATCATGAGGCAATATAGAAATTGTCTCGTGTACACAGTCAATACTCCCCTCCTAACATACAACACTACAACCTATGGGAGATGCACATATCTAGCCATGCTGGAGGTAAAGCTCTCTCCAACCCAGACTGAACCTGACAATCATATGGGGATGTTAAACGTTTGCACCACACCACACTCATCACATAGTCTCACTAGATCTCCACCACCACAGGCTACACATAGTAAGACTACAACATTTGTGGAGCCTCTCAATACTACTCTGTCTAGGCAACAGAGAACTCCAAAGCAGAAACGCAGGCAGCCCCCATCCACCATCAGAACACCAATTACTTATAGCCCACAGACTCAGTGTGCCCGTCAACCACAGCCAATAGAATGATATAACATACCCAACACACTAGTCATAGGTGACTCTATAGGTGGTCACACTGATGTCCCACTCAGCAGGCTACACAAGGTGATAGTTACTGTCAGCTGCCTGTCGGGTAACAGGATCCGCAACATAACCTATGCACTCATGTCACTCCTCAACAGGTACAATATGACTGTGTCATTCTCCATGTTACTGTGAATGCCCTGAGATGTACTTTCCTGGACTACATGTAAAAAGACATGGAATAGCTCTCCGATCTTGTAGCCCAGGCAGGTATCGCCCTAGCCCTGAGTAGCATTCGGCCATCGTCCAGACTGATAATGCAGTACAAGGACAAAATTATTTACTTCAGCAATTGGCTATGCTTCTGGTGTCATTCCAAGAGTATCCAGTATCTGTCTGCTTTGAATGACATGGTCGACAGAACACAATGCTTTGGCACAGATGGCCTGCACCTGTCTGCCCTGGGATTACGGATAATGGCTAAGGCTCTTGCTGCTTCTATAGTGCCTGTTTTAGGCACGGTTCAAATAACATATTCACCACCATAACAGGAACAGGCAAGGGTAATGCTACTCAATGCTTGACGTCTTCATCTCAAACATGCTCACCCGAGGCACTCCTTGTAATGGACCACTTCAATATCTGTGCAGTGACTGGGACCTGCTTCTAGGCTCCTGAGAGCACCCCTGCACTACCAGGCTATTACTCATACCACACCTTTCAGTCATGTAACCAGGACCGGAACACCCACGGTGGAGGTGTGTCCATATTTCCCAAGGATTTCCACACCTCCAGGCTGGTTGCTTAGCACAATGCATAAGAGGTAATCCAAGTGCAACTAACTCTGGCCATAACTGCTATACAAATTGTAGATTGCTACAGATCCCACACCATACCCAATGGTTAACGGTCCTCACTTCTTGGTGTACTGGAAAGTAGAGTTCAAACAGACACTACTGATGTGCGACTGACACTATCCCACCATTAACTGGGATACCTACTCATGTACCGACACATTAGGCCAATGCTTTCTGGGATTCATAACCTCCAATCACCTCGATCAACCTATCCACACCACCACCAGGGCCAACAATATCCTAGACCTGGTCATTACCAACATGTGTGACTGGTGTTCCACACCTGGGGTTATCTCCTCGTTGGTCAGATCGGAATGTACTCTAATCACCCTTGTTATCCACATCCCGGCACCACACCCTTTATGGAAAACACAGTACAATATTTCTACAAAGCCAACTTCAGGCTTCTTATGACAGCAGCAGTAAATGTCATGACACCCGTGCAGATGGACAGTACAGTTACAACCGCTGAATCATACACAACTGCACTTAATTAGCACTTACTTGACTGCATGGATCATGCTATCCCAAACAGAGCCATGACGGTACTCACCAGAAAACAGACGCCACTCTGGTGGTCCACTGCCATGGACATAATGTACAACAGAAGGAGGAGACTGTTGCAAAGTAGAGTACAATCCCATGAGTAGAGGAGCTCCCTGATCAGCCTCAGTAAGAGTCTGAGATCCCTTATCACATCCTCTAAAGCTAGCTATGTAAACATTACTGTGACTAATTCCAAAGACTACGTCACTACTCTCGATGGCGATACCCACATCTGCTCTGACATACAGCAGTAAGGCACAAACATTACAGAACCGACTGATATTGGCAACATCCTGGCAGATAGGTTCAGTGCTAACTTTACACCCCTCTCACACCCTAAATGGCCCATATCTATACAGGAACGATGCAGAGTCCCTGCGATCACAACTACGCAGTTCAAAGCTGCACTCTCTAAAGCCAGGGACATAGCATCCATGTGACTGTACAACATCCCAGGCTGCAGTTTCCACGAACTTCAGAACTAAATGGCTCCCCACTTGGGCACCATGTTCACTTATAGTCTTGCAACAGGCATTGTGGCCCCTGAATGGCGCACAGCAACAGTTATCACACTCCACAAAGGTGGTGCCACAATGGACCAGGGGAACTATTGCCCTATATGCCTGACTAGACTGTTCTGCAAGGCTATGGAGCACATCATCATGGATCTCATTCACAGAGACATTGGTGGCCTCCAAACCTTTGATCCCACCCAGTTTGGATTTGTTAGGGCCAGACCATGCCTCCTAAACCTGGTGGAGTCCTTTGAGACAGTTACCAAGGCAGTAGATGAGGGTAAGGATATCTACACAGCCTATCTTGACCTCGCAAAGGCTTTCAACACCATTCCCCATTCTGGTATTGTCAACATACACATCCACCTGCACATTAACCCCTATGTCACGAGATGTTATGCAAAGTGGCTCATGGACAGAACCCACACAGTGAGGGTAGCATACCCTAGTTCCTACTGTAAATCAGTTACAACTGGCGTCCCCCAGTCCTCGGTCATAGGGCCCTTCATATTCGGTATATGCTTCTTTCAGGTACAGGCTAGCACAGGAGGACTTACCCTGAATAGGTTTGCAGATGACTGCAAACTAGGGACCATGATTGATTCCCCAGCTGATACAGACACCCTCCATAAGGGTGTCACTGGGATGGATACCTGGTGTCAATAACATGGCCTCAAGCTGCATGCCACAAGGTGCATAGACATCCCCTTTGGATCACACCAATCACCCATGGACTATCACATAGGTGGTAGTCCCCTACATACATAAGCTGTAATAAGGGATCTTAGAACCCAAGTAGATAGCATTCACTCCTTTGATAACCATATTGCCAAGGTGGTGTGGATATCCTTCTACATATCCAGCCTAATCTCTAATGGGTTTGTAGCCAGAACAAAGGCAGCCATTGTGCCTCTCTACTCATGACTTATGAAACACATTAAAGGGTACAACACCCCATTTGGGATGTACCTTATGAGACAACAGCAATGGCTTTAAATACCACAACATTACCACAGCAAGAGGAATACTGACCTCTGAAGGATGACGTATGCAGCCCAACTACAGAAACCCCAACTGTACTCGTTTGCATACCGCATACTCAGAGGTGATCTCTACTGAATATACAAGGCCCATGTCCAAAACAATATTGATGGATATGCTCCACATAAGCAAAAGCCACAGAGAGCCACATGCTCTGGGATATGTACCTAAATGCAACAATGACTAGGATGTGCTGGAGGGATACATTCCTGACCCGGACACTCATTATGCTTTGGAACATGATTCCTATGTACATCGGGCAGGGACCCTCACTAGCACTCTTCAAGAGGTACCTCGATGGGTGGATGGGAGACAGACATGTACACCAGGGATCACTGCAGTGGCTCTGCTGTACAGAGGTGCAGGAAACAAATGGCTCTGCTGTTCACAGGCACAGGACACTAACCTAAGTAGGTGCCGCAAGTGAAAACACTGTAGTTAGGCTTACGAATGGCCTTGGCCAGACAGCATAGTACCTAACTATGAACCTATGAAGCTATTACATGTCCTTTGTGCATGGATAATTGACTAACTCTTCCATTTCAATTAGCTATCATGCTGATACACTGTCTGGTGACTACAAGTCATATGTATCCTGTTATTGTGTATTGTACATGCCAATATACATACCTGATGTTTGCATAACATAACAGTAATGCTATATAAAATGTTAGACATATCTACCTACAATACTGTACATTTCACATTTTTGCCACAATATCCCACAATGCAAATCATAATTGCACAGCAGGACCACCTCCGACATGTTATTCTCAGTTATATGCCCATACATATGCCTACTGTTACAGTATATCAACATATACTATCCCCTGTTATAGTACGTACTTGTTGGACAAAACCTGCCACTGACAGCGGCTGAGTGGAATTGTTGTGTTTAAAGTCATTATATAGCATCCCTTGTGGTGTATGAGGTGTTTACCTTGTGGCCCACAGCAGTACACACAATTTCTACGAGAGTTACTATGCTCAACAATACATCACTACATAATACCTTTTCCCACTATATGCATTGCGTACACTTTAATTAATACAGAACAGGTACTACATACACTAACATACTGAGTGTTCTACATACCTTATTAGTATCCCGAGTTGACGATAATATAAGTCCTATTCGTTTTCTGTTGTAACGTTTTTCTCGTATGTACATACGGTTTGAATGTATGACAAGCCATCCTTTTCATAGATTAGTACTAAGCTAACTGCTCTTGCGAGCCATTTTAAGCCTAACCAATTATCCCTTGTGAGACTCAAACCCTGCACCTTGTGTTTGTAAGGCAAACACCTTAACCATCAGGCCACCCTCTCAACCCCTATACTTGGATATCAGTAACATGTGGTATCCTGCCACCACTTGGTGTTCCAGAGTAGATGATTGCATGCACATCAGCTGTGCAGCTACGCCATTAGCCAATGACATGGCAACAGTGGGGTATAATTGAATACTCCACTTGGGCATTGTCCCTTTGCCCTACCTTCGAGGAAGACGGCCTGGATGTGTTGTTTGTGATGAATTGCTACAGCTATATGGAGACACACAGAGATATATTAACTTCATGGCCCCCGTGGATTGTGTGTAATGGCTAGAGGATGTAGTTCTACATGTGAGTCTAGCTGTTATATCAGCCGTCTGATACGGGATTATTGCAACCAAACCCTGTAACATCGGCGTCTGTTCCATTGTACAACAGCAACGATTTCACATAGGGCCATTATAGTGTGTCTCTCACAAGGTATGTTAAGGCTTCTGCAGATGTCATAGAGTGAGTGGATGTTTGTGATGTTATTACAGTCTGTATTGCAATTGTTTCAACTAATATGGGGCAATGTATTTATTTATATATATTTTTTACAAAAAAATATTACATACATCAAAGACAGAGTTGTATTATATGAAAATGGTTTTATGACAAGTACATTTTAAGGTGACTATTTCATAATATTATGCATATGAATACATACATATATTTTTTTAAATATACAAACAAAAGATGGTTTCGTGACCATTGTGGTCAATTAATGACATCATTTCCTTTTATGTAATATAAAAGAAGAGTATGGGAAGACTCTTCTTTTTCTGATGAAGTTCACGGATTAAATTGTGAAAGAAAGCGCTAAAAATACTGTCTCGTGGTGGTCACTTAAAGTTTTATTTTTCCTTCGTATGTTTTTTAGTTTGGTTCTATAAACAATTCTTTTCTTGCTCGTGTTTGGAGAAATAAGATTCGAGGATGGCCACGGAGATGTCTTCCCAAGACGAGTTACTGGATTTGTCAACATATCCAGTTCCTGAGGACATTACGTTGCGGGCTGAAGAGCCGGTTAATTTATCAGACTCAGAGGAGAGGTTGGCTACGAAAGTAGCACACATGGTTTTTGATTTTTTTAAAAAAGAATATCGAGCTGGTGACATTTCGAGCATTGTTTCGAACAAAACAACTGTCAACCAGCAGGACAAATCTATTAAAGCAGTTAATCTAACTGCGAGTAAAAGTGGAAAAATAGTTAGTTCCACCGACACCCATCAGCTTGCAGCACCGGTGAGTTCTGTAAACACCGGAGCACAGACATCAACACTTCCGGTTGACTCAGATGAAGCGAGGAACGGAGGTAGCGGTGGATTAATTGAAAACAACAGGCTACAGGAGAGGACTGAAACTTTGATGTTTGAGAACAATATTATGGGCTACATTCATAACAAGACTGCTAACCCGTTCTCCGATATAGAAGATATTCCGGTAGGCACAAAAGTAAGTAATTCTTTAAACGACAGTTTTTCCTGTAAGAAAAGTATCCACAATTTGGAAAAACTTGTATTTAGACATGCCACTCTAGTTCTAGAAGTGCACTATCTTAACGAATGCATTAAACGGAAGATAGTGCCCCAGGGACTAAGGGTCGCTAAATTTCCTAACTGTGTGACCCCAGGGGATGATCTGTGTAATCGACTAATATCTTTGTACAATGAAACAGGTATCGCCATGATGGGGTTATTAGTGAATCATTATGAAAGAGAACTTTTGAAAATTACTGAGGATATTAAACTTTTGGATGATTCGATAAAAGACTCTGACTGTTTCAGTAACTTTTTGTCCTTGTACAACAGCGTAGAAGCTAAGGTCAATAGACATCGTGCCACCATTATTTCACGTAAACAAAATAAGCTCAAGAGGGACATTAGAGCTTATAAATTAGACCTAGCTTATATCAGCAACACGGACAAAGTTAATGATACTGAGGCTTTTGTTCACCGTACAGACACAGAGTCAAACCCTCCTTTGCAACAGAATTTAAATGTTGCTAAAAACTCAGATACCCGGATTACAACAGGTGGGGAAACTTCTGAATTGAATAAAGGAAAGGAAGTTTCGGTTGGTACAAATAAGAACATTTTTTCAGCAAATGGTAATACTTTTGCAGAGGTTCTGTGTAAAAACAGTGACAAACCTAACACCCCTTTTCGGAAAGAGGGTTACCAACTGAGGGGTACCAAAAAATGGTTCAACACCACACAACAGAAAGGAAAAAGAAAAGGGAAAAACAGATAGAACCATTGGACTGTACATCACATGAAATGTTTTCCATAAGCATTGTGAATTTGAGTTGTATTTCACTTTCAGCTGTTACTAGTGAAGTGTTAAAGAAAGGTTTTTCTTTCATTCCAAGAAACAAGGTAAAGCTGGATAAACTTTTGGTAGACTTTAGATTATACTTGAGGAAATTGAACTTGAAATATATAATGAATGATGTTGGGAACAACTACATCACACAAAACTATTTAACACCCACTAGACCTAGTACTTTTAACCCTCCTTTGTTGAACACACTACAGGTATTTCAAAATGTATGTGAAAGGCAATTTAGGGAATTAAATACACTAGTGGCAACTGAAAATTTGAGTAAAGAGGAATTTGAAGCCCTTGACCAGCTAGCTAGGAACCCCAATTTAAGGGTAATGAAAGCTGACAAGGGTGGTAAAATTATCATAATGGATAATGTCGAATATGAAAAAGGCATTGAGTTACTCTTAAATGACAAAACCAACTACTGTAAAGTGTCATTGGAGTCAGTAAAAACAAGTTTTAGGAATATAGATGGGATGTTATTCGACATGTTTTGTCAGGGCGAAATTAATCAAACTGACTATAATTTTTTGACAGTTGAAAATCCAAATATGTCAAAATTCTTTGGTATTCCCAAAATACAAAATACAGAAGAAGGATTAACATTTAGACCAATTGTATCTGCTAAAAATGCTAAAACAGAAAACATCTCAGTATGGTTAGATCACATTCTTAACCCCATAGCACAAAGTTCTGAACATTACCTAAGAGATTCCTGGCACTTGTTAGAAATTTTACATAACATCAAAATCACAAGTGAGAAGGCTTCTTTTGCAACTTTAGATGTGAAGAGCCTTTACACTTCCATCAACCAGGAAGAAGGTCTAGAGTACATGAGAGAATATCTCTCCAGTAAAACTGACCTCCAAGGAGACAGAGTAAACACACTATGTACTCTAATGGGTATTGTGTTAGAAAACAACATCTTTAGATTCAATAAAAATTTATACAAACAGGTATCCGGGGTGGCTATGGGGTCAAGGGTTGCACCAGCCTTTGCTAATATTGTGATGGCCAACTGGGAAAGAAATCACTTAAAAATACATCAAAGTTTTCAAAAAGTGATTTTCTATTGCAGATACATTGACGATTTGTTTTTTGTTTGGGATGGAGAGAAAAGTGATTTTGAAAACATGGTGGACGATTTAAACAAAACCACAGAATTTTTAACATTTAAAATAGGTGGTTTTGGTAAGCAGATCAATTTTTTAGATCTCACTTTAAAAATGGAAGGTACAATAGGCAACATACAAAGTAAAATTTACAGGAAGTCATGTTTCGTCAACCAATATTTGCACAAGGATAGCCTTCACCCCGAGCACATGAAGAAAGGAGTGATAAAAGGGCAAATGATTCGGTTAAGTAGACTTACATCTGAGGATGTGGTTTACGAAGAAGAATTAATGCTCCTTAGAAATATGTTTATACAAAGGGGCTATGAAACTAGTTGGTTATTGAAATTGGAAGATGAAGTGACTAAATTAAGACAGGGGGTGGCCAGGCCTATTTTGACATCTAGTGACGTTTTAGTAGGGGCCCCGAGTATTATTGGAAGGGAAGTGGTCACAATAAAAGGAGATTATAACAGTGCCTTTCCACTACCAATTACTGACGAAATGTGGTTAATAAAAAATACAATAGAAAAGAACTGGAACATTATCCTGGGTAACAAGGATTTGTCAAACATTGTGGGTAGATCTCCGAGATTTACGTATAAAATGGTCACAAACATCAAATTAATTCTAGAGAGATCAAACAACTTTAAACAGGTCAAAGGAGTTTTTGTGAATAAAAAGGGAACTTATGCATGCAGCAATTGCAAACAATGTAGGTTTATCAGCAACACTTCATTTATTAAAATCAAACATTTGGGTAGAACATTATGGGCTTCGAAATATTACAATTGTAATAGCCAATTTGTAGTTTACCTGGCAAGTTGTTGCACATGCCAAAGTTACTACATTGGAAAGACCAAAAGAATGTTGAGACGTAGAATATATGAGCACGTCTTAGCCATTAGAAAAAAAGACAAAAACAATGCCTTAGCCAGACATTCTATAGAATGTGAAAATTTCAAAAAATTTGAGTTTTCCATTTTAGAACAGATCGAACAGGGTGTGTTTGTGGGTGATCTCAACAACAAATTGGAACAAAGAGAAGCTTTGTGGCAATTAATGCTATGGGCAGATAGTCCACCGGGTTTAAACGAGATGGTAAATTTAAAGTGCTTTTTGGTTGACAGATAGATTATTCAGTTCAATATTAGTCAGAATAGGTTTGTTAAGTATTAGCAGCAACTAGAATTTTGCACATTATAAGACATAGTACACTTTCATTATAAAAGATTTTACAGGGTATTTTACAGTAATTGATGTAAGTAAACTAAAATGCACAACGCACACTAAACAAATATGTGTATATATATAGTTTGTATAATCAACTAATATGGGGCAATGCATTTATTTATATATATTTTTTACAAAAAAATATTACATACATCAAAGACAGAGTTGTATTATATGAAAATGGTTTTATGACAAGTACATTTTAAGGTGACTATTTCATAATATTATGCATATGAATACATACATATATTTTTTTAAATATACAAACAAAAGATGGTTTCGTGACCATTGTGGTCAATTAATGACATCATTTCCTTTTATGTAATATAAAAGAAGAGTATGGGAAGACTCTTCTTTTTCTGATGAAGTTCACGGATTAAATTGTGAAAGAAAGCGCTAAAAATACTGTCTCGTGGTGGTCACTTAAAGTTTTATTTTTCCTTCGTATGTTTTTTAGTTTGGTTCTATAAACAATTCGCTTCTGCAGATGTCATAGAGTGAGTGGATGTTTGTGATGTTATTACAGTCTGTATTGCAATTGTTTCGGGTGTGGGGGAAATGTAGGTGGGTGTACATAGCAGATGCAGGTGTGTAGGAACTGCATTTATACATATTAGATATGTGTGTGAGGGCTGCTTCCCTATTTGAAGACTTATCCTTTAGTAGACTAACACTATGGTAATTCTAGGCTTATTCATTAAGCCATTGTTAATTGGTTCCTGTATAGCATGCAGGTGATTTTGGTCCTTCAATCCCTTCGGAAATACATCAGTATGTAATGAAATGTTGCTACATGAAAGCTGTCTCATGTATTTCTGTCACAGATATTTGCACTCATTGGAGTTGTGTTGGTGACTGAACCTCTTTGGCTTGGGTTGCCACCTTTTCAAATGGCCATAGTGGGACATTTGCAGGACACACATCGGATTTTAGAGGCTGACACATACCCACGGTCAGTACAAAGTATAGAACTTTACATATATGCCTATATAAAAGCTTATATTCTTGTAGCGGTTTACTTGCTTATCCTGTTTCTTGTTACATGTAGGTATTTTAGATACAGATGACTATTTTATGCAACAATTACATTAAATATGGAACATGGCAAATGTCTTGAGATTGTAGGACTCTGCACATAGAGGGACTGCCCCTTGCAAGGTGGGACAGGTGGTAACCCTATCGTTGGCTCATGTCCATAGCACATATTTGTAATAGTGTATAGACATATGCTCTCCATATCCTTTGTTCATAACGTTCGGTCGTGGCGGAATGTGTGATTGCTATGGCCCATGTTATGCACATATTTGAAGACTTCAACCGCTGTATACGGCATACCCATGAATTCAGGAATGCACACACTTCCAACGACCACATTACCATTCCCAGACTCCCAAACCCCATAATACCGAACACTCAAACTCGCGACAGTCAAACTCCCAGAACTAACACAAACACAGAACACACACACACACACACACACACACACACGCACACACAGACACACTGCTACCCATCACATCCAAACAAACCATCCTACACTATGTATGGCCAGGTGGCCATGCCCCCATACACATCCCATGTGGGTGGCTGCACCCCCCACACCACATCTACTGTAATAATCTACCTCCGAGATAGCACAAACAGACACACGAAGCAAACGCACACACACACATTATAGTCCCCCGGAAACACACACCACACTCAGAACACACACTTACACACACTACAGCAATCAGAAACACACTTAAACACAGTACCTACCTGGACCACAGCACCAGAAGCACTAACTAAATGTCCCTTAACATCGTGATAATAGTACTCACGGTTCTAGTGTTCCGGTACTGTGGTCTTTCGGTCTTTAAGCCTCGTGATTACGCGCGTCGGTATGTAAAGCATTCGGTATTTGGTAGTATCCTATTTATATGTGCCTCCATGGTTGTGTAGATGTTGTTAATCTATCTATATATTTGCATATATATGTATATCCATATATATCGACATATATCTCTCTATCACCCTTTCTCTCTCTATATTTTATATATATATATATATATATATATATATATATATATATATATATATATTTATATTTATATAGAGAGATAGAGAGAGAGAGAATACACCTATCGTTGGGTACATGGCGGTGTATACTATTTCCCGAACTCCACCCTTTTGTGTTTTAACCTGTCACAATACACACTTGCCAACCACACATGTACCAACCGTACATCTCAGGTAGCTTAGTGGTAGGGTATTGTGAAGATTGTGTACATGGTTGCATGTTCTACTCCTGGCAGTGGTCGTTTTACCTCTCAGAGTAGGCACTATTAGTACAAGGGTAAATAATGCACATTTCAGCAGTTCTGGGCAGCTTTGCCCGTGATCTGTGCGATATTCAGCAAAGGTAAGACCTGTGTTGCGCATATCCATGTAGTCATGTTTAAACGACGCTTACCGGTGCAAAAACCCGCTAACATGTGCTTAAACGTGCTCTAATGACCTGCATTCAACATCCGTTATTCGGGGCAACAGAATTACTAACAGCCCTTGCAGGTCGTGGAATCGGGACCATGCACGAGACAGTCAGTAGCTTTACCACTGGGGCATCTGGGATATGTACAAGTGTTATGGTGTTTAGTATGTAGACTGTACTACGGCTGTTCCTCCATACTGTAAACAAATGTGTAACTCATTTAGTTTACATATGGATGATACCTATGAATGGTATGTTCAAGTGATGCTTAATGGATGTGCTCCAGCTATGGGAATCCATGTCACAGTGAGCAACACACTGTAATGTGCTACACCTTGCCACAACCATAACTGGAGAATGCTGGGGTGACAGAAACCTGTCATGGGTACTCCCCATGCTTTGGAACTACATCCCTGATTACATTATATGGAGCCCCTCATTAACACACCAGGGAATCCTTGCAGAGTGGGTGTGGAACAGTGGTTACACCCCAGGGATCCCGGAATTGGCTCTGCTCCACAGAGGGACAGTTAGTTAATCAATGGGGTGACGACAGCAGACACATTTTGGCTAGGCTTATGAATGGCCTCTGACAATTAGGCATGTACCTACCGATGTACCTAGGAACCTATACATACAGTATCAACACATGCTATTAGCTTAATTTACTGTTCAGGTATTGACTTACCTTGTGCCAATAGCAGTTGTGTGTGCAATAGTTGAGGGCTGCCTATGTAGGATGCACACAGTAGACCACCTATACATGACAATTTACAGGTGGTCGTGTGTGTGTGCCATCCATTTTACTGTGTGTGCAGGTGGAGAAGTGTGTCAGTCCGTAGGGGCCTACACTGTCAGTGTATGTGCTATACGTTCCCTCTTTGCCAAGCCATGGGCATATTGGGCACTCCTCCGTCTGCCTACTGGGGCTGGCACAGGGGGTTCGTGGTCTGAATCCCTCTGTGCCTGTAGTGCCCTTGGCAATTGCGGTGGGCTGTGAGAGCCTTCACCATTATGTCCCTGCTGCAGCTGTTTCCACAGGATCATATTATGTAGCGTGGCACATACTATGGAAGATGTGGGCACACATGCCAGATATGTCCAAGCAACGGAACCGTGATTTCAGCATCCCAAACACACGCTCTATGATGTTTCTGGTTTGTGTGTGTGCCTCCTTATGGCGTTCTTGCATGGGTGTGTGTGCATTTCTGATGGGAGTCATCATCCACGGCTCCAGTGCATAGCCAGCATCCCCCACAAGGTGGCCATATGGGATGTCCCCCCGACAAATACCTGGTACAGCTGTGAGGCATGCCAGATGTGGGAGTCGTGGTAGCTTCCAGGGCTGCCAGCACACACATCCATGATAATGCCCTGGGCATTGCACACGACCTGGCAGTTGATGGAATGGTATCCATTACTGCGCATGTAGCGCCTACCATGCTCACCGGTTGGTGACTTGATATGTATGTGCATGCAGTTTATTGCACCCAGTACCCCTGGGTAGTCTGCCACATGGTGGAAGCGGCGCATATTGCTGGCCAACTCCTCCTGAGTTCGGGGGAAATGTATATGCTCATTGGCATGTGGTAACATGGCATCCAGGAACTGGTGGATTACCCTGGATGCTGATGCCTGTGAAATCCCCATGATATCTCCAGTTGGCCTTTGAAAGGTACCTGTGGCTAGTATTCTCAAGCTTACACATACCTTCGAGTCCACTGGGATGGATTCCCCTCTGTTGTTTCTAGCTCTGAGGCATGGCCAGCATAGCTCAACGATTTGCTGTGTGATGTCCCTGTCCACCCTGTAACGCTCTACTATCTCCAGATCATATAGCACCTAGTAGGTTACCCTTGGTCTGAACACTCTTTTCCTCTTCCAGTGCCTGAGGTGGTTGTCAGCATCATCCTCCACACCACCTTCAGTCTCCAACACATGCTGATGAATCACAGCTATGGCAGCTCCCAACATGTATATTGTAAAAGTTCCCCGTCTGTTTACACAGATGATGCAGTGTTTGGGAATACACGAGTATGTGTGTGAGGTGCCTTCACACTTTATACTATTGTGCTTTGGAAGCTGATGATGTCATATGTACAATCCGAGCTGCAGGGTAGGATGTGTATGTACAATCCGAGCTGCAGGGTATCTTACTTGTGTGTTTTACCACAGGTACTGCTATTGTGGTGCCTTTGGTGTTGAATTACACTTGGCTGCCGTGGATCACCTCTTGCCCTTGCCTTCACTTTTCAAACCAATTCCCCTCCCATTGTCAGGCATGCATCCAGCAGCCTGCTTTCTGTTTTGTACTTTCCCAACCCAGGATTGTGTTGCGAAATGTGTTCTATAGCCGATCTACAACAGGTTTGCTTTGCTCTGTTGTGACAGTTCTCTTTTCTTTGCAATCCGGCACCTCCTCTTTCCTGTTCTGCAGGTTGCTGCTAGCAGCCTTGTTAGCTACCGTCAGTGGCCCACTGTAAGTTAATAGGTGTTAATTACTCAGTTGTACTCCAATTACCCTACTGCAGCATTTCATTATTGTCTTCCTGTAACCTTCCTTCTTCAGCTGTGGTGCGCGCTGCACACAGCCGTTTACCGGGTTTCGAGCAAGTTGTCATCCGTGTACACATGTGCTTTCGGTCACCTTGTGAGCTTGCCAGCTAAGCAAAGCTATGGCTACATCCACACCCCTATCCTGCGGCTTTGCTTAGCAACGGGCAACCCAGATTAGCAATGCTCCAGTGTGCTTACAGCTACAGTGGCACACCCCTCTGCTGATGTCATGTATACCTCCAGGCCACTCCTCGGTGTTATACTGCTACGTCATGTGGTACAGCCTTACACCGGAAAGGCGTTTGCGTTTCAGTATTACTTGCCACATTTGCATGGCATTAACTACTAATTCATAGTTACCGCGCTGAAAACTGTCACAGACCCTTAGCAACCCTTGCGCCTTGGTTGTGGTGTAGCATGCATACCATTGACTATTATGGTGAAATCATGATTTGTGTTACATTGCAATTTTATGACATCTATATATATTTTCCTTGTGTTCCCATTTGCGCACACATGCCCTGCGGTTGTACTTTGCGTTAATGTGGCCATGACATTAAATGTTATTTTTTATGTGTTGTGCATGTTTTTTTTATGCCATTGGCTGTATATTTAGCCATTGTTATATGTTAACTTTGTAATACATCAGTTTGGTCCGCTTTCATGGCTGCGATGTTCTGTTTGAAAAAATGTAAACCATTTTTTTGGTTTGCATTTCTGTATGCTTACGCTATGCCTGCACCACTTCATGAATTGCTATGTGCCTTTATTTGCATGCTGCACTACTGCACATGGGCTGATTAGCATACATGCACCGAGAGCTGCGCAGATCTGGTGTACGCTGGTAGTGCACATGGAATCGGATCGTACCTGAATCGCTCGGTGGCCATATTTGGCGTTAGACCGCCTATGCTACTCCTGCACCTGGTGCAAGCTTCATGAATCCCAGGGTATGTATATGTATGAGTGTGTTTATGTTTCTATCTGTGTGTGTGAGTGAATGCATGTATAAAAGCAGAGGAGACTGTGTGTGTGAGAGAGAAAGAGAGAAAGACAGAGAGCAGTCTTCTGTCAGTGAATGTATGTATGAAGGCAGAAGAGACTGTATGTGAGAGAGACTGAGAGAGAGTGAAAGTGATCTTGTGTGAGTGAATGCGTGTATGAAAGCAGAGGGGAGACTGTGTGTGTGTGTGTGTGTGTGTGTGTGTGTGTGTGTGTGTGTGTGTGTGTGTATTCTAAGATTATATATTCCCCATTCTGAAGGAGTTATAGACCTCCTCGAAATTAATTACATATATAGATCTGCAGTCGTGAGACTACATACATATCTACTGACCTCACAAGACCTAAATGTAGTGAAAGTTTTGAAACATGAGCAGAATAAGTCTAAGATGACACCCCTGCTTAGTTTAGCAGAAGTATATTGGCATCAAGGGAGAATGGAAATCAAATTTGAAGTAGATAAAAAATCAGGTAGCGACTGAATGTGCCAAAAAATGAAAGAAAGAATGTAAGGTGATGGCTCATATGACAAGGCAAGAAATGTGGAAAATGCATAAATATAGTTGCAAGTATAGAAAACTCTTGGAACAACCCCATGTTGATCAGGACTGAATGCAGGTATGGTTAAGAAGAAGTGAATTTAAACCAAAAGACGAAAGAGATAGTGGACTATGTACATGTTCATTTACAAAGTGCATTGAACGTGTGGGAGAAACAAATTAAGTTTTATAAAACAGAACTGGAAACATTTGCACATCTTATTGGTGGTTGTGATATACTAATGGAAGAAGGACTGTATACTGAAAGGCATAGTAATGTGGCAAGCCTGTTGCATTGGGGATTGTGCAAACATTATGATACTGAAGTAACTGAAAAGCACTGGAAACTTGAGCCACAAAGCATCATAGAAAATGATGACGTTTATATTAGATGGGAACATCCATTATGAGTAGTTCAAAAAATAGATGCGAGATAATTAGATATAGCAGTCCATGAAAAGAAGACAAAAGTATCATTGATCATTGAAATTGCTACAACCAGTGACTAAACTATTTAATGTACAGAGAGATGCAAAATTATAAAATACCAGGATTTGCTGTCAAAACAAGGCAGTGTGGAAGAAAGATACCCAGACAGTTCCAGTAGTAGTAGGAGCAACATGTCTTATAAAAAAGAATTTACAGCAGGGGTGGCTCGTGCTATAGGACTGCAGGACTGCAGCCCTCCCACCTAAAAAAAAATAAAAATAGAACAGAGAAACACAAAATCAAAAACTGTCAAATTCCCAGAAGTGTACGCATGCGCACACGCTCTCAGACTGCTTTCTCAGCAGTCTAGATAGGGGGAAAGGCATCTTAGCCCCAAGATGCCCATCAGTCTGTGCAGCAGTGACATCACAAAATGGAGGCACTCCGGACTGCAGCAGTCGCCGGCAGGACCAATTGCGGATTTGGACTGCAAGGAATACTTTGGGATGGACCAATCCGGATTTGGACTGCAAGGAATACTTTGGGATGGACCAATCACAGATTTGGACTGCAATGAATACTTTGGGATGGACCAATCACGCAAGGAATACTGGCTGTTCGGATATCGGCGGCAACAGAGCAGTTATTTGGCTCGTCGGCAAAGTGGTGGATAGGGGAGCAGTTGTTTAGCTCGTCCGTGGGGCTGTTCAGATATCGGCGACAAGGTAAGAGGTGTGTGTGTGTGTGTGTAATGACCCGGTTGCTATATACTGGTGGCTAGAGCAGACTCTTGGTGGTGTGGTAGGGAATACTACAGGCTTGAACCCTGTATCTTGTATGCAGGTGTTAAGAGCCTGAATTCCCCACCCACCATCATTTGTAAAAAATTTGCAGATTTTTGCCTCATATTTGATCTGCTCTGTTCCTCATAATATCTGTGGTTTCTAAATGTTTAAATGCTTGATGTTTGATGGTGCAGTGGTAGCATTGTTGCCTCACAGTTGTAGGTCCTCAGGTTTGATTCTTGGCTGGGGTGCCTTCTGTGTGGGGTCTGCATCTTCTCCCTGTGTTTGTGTGGGTTTGCTTTTGTGCCCTCCCATGTTACAAAGACATGTCTGCATTATTTCTTCCGGGGCCTCTGCTGAAAATTGTTTTTTTGTTCCAAGTCAGACTGTCCTGGTTAACAAATGTTAAATAAAATTGACAGGCATTTGAATTTCAGACTTCAGGTTTCTGAATGTTTAATTCTGTACATATTTGATGGTGCAGTGGTAGCATTGTTGCCTCACAGCTATAGGTTTTCTGGTTTGATTCTTGGCTGGGTTGCCTTCTGTGTGGAGTCTGCATCTCCTCCCTGTGTTTGTGTGGATCTGCTGTGGTGTCCTGCCATTTTACAAAAACATGTGTCTGCAGTATTTCTCCCTGGGTCTCTGCTGAAAATTGTTTTTGTTCCGTCAGAAGTAAAATTGGCAGGCATTTGAATTTCAGACTTCATATTCTTCAGAAAATACATAGTAACACAACCTTTTATTCTAGCAATTTTCTAAGTTTTTAAGATGAATATTTGAAATTTGTCCCTTTTTTTGGGACTGTATTCCCCCATTATTGGCTTCGTCCAGGTGTTTTGTGATAAGGTTGATAGCTATGGCAAGAACTGAATTCACTGAATATGTTTGAGGGCTGTATTCTCTCATTACTGGGTTTGTCCAGATGTTTTGTACTAAGAGGTTGCAGCTATGGTGAGAACTGAATTCACTAAATAATAGCCATTTAAGTTTCAGTCTTCCTCTCTTTCACAAAGCAGCTGATTTGGCGTAGTGGTATGTTGCTCTGACTGTTTTGCACAGGGACCTTGGCAGTAAAATGTATTGTGGTAACACAGCATTTCTCTTTCACAAAGCAGCTGATTTGGCATACTGGTATGTTGCTCTGACTGTTTTGCACAGGGACCTTGGCAATAAAATGTACGGTGGTAACACAGTATTTTATTCTAGCAACTTTCCAAGATTATACAAGCAATGTTTAATATGTCCCTGGTTTTTGGGCTTTTGACCCCCCCCCCCAATAAATTTTGGCTTTTTCCAGATTTCTTGTGCTGCGAAGTTGAGATGCAGTTGAGTATTGAGTAGATTTTACAAGGAGCTGAGAGCTGCAGGGGAAGAGAAGTTTAGTGCTGCTTATGCTGAGTTGGTTTGCATTGTTAATAGCACAACAGGTTGTGTACTTGCTTTTGATGCAGAAGGCTGTGGGTTCTGCTCCCACAAGGGATGGATGCTGCCGTACTGAGAATGTCCTCCTTGGTGAAGATACTAACTATGAGCCTGTTATCAGTTTGCCATCCATTTCCTCTTGCAATATTACTAGCTTATCATTTTTTTAATGTAATATAGGCAATTTATTCCTCAGGGGCAACAGACAGTTTATTTTTCGATGAAACCATGAAATATAAAGGTGTTTGCTAGCAGCAACCTCTTCATTAGTTACAGATTTCTTTAATGTGGAATTATTTAGATGACTTTTACTTCTTCAGAGATTGTGCATATTTACTGATAATGGATTGTAGAATTGTGCATATTTACTGATAATGGACTGTAGAATTGTGCATATTTACTGATAATGGACTGTAGAATTGTGCATATTTACTGATAATGGTGGACTGTAGGATTGTGCATATTTACTGATAATGGTGGACTGTAGAATTGTGCATATTTACCGATAATGGTGGACTGTAGAAGTCTGAGTAGACTTTTATGATGGAAATGTTCTCAACTGGGCAGTTTTGTCATTATGGGTGCATGTGTTTTGTTTCATTGCTTACTGGAAAAATGTTCAAAACAAATTTAAAATGCCCTCTAACAACTGTACTGTATTGTACAAGGAATATAATTTAGTACAATCAGGAAGGTGTATCAAAGAGCACATGTATGTTTCATATGCAAGTGGCCTATGATTTGAAAACAGCCCAAAATTAATCTGTATCTGCCACTGGCAAAATGTATTTTCTTTGAATGTGGGTTTCAATGCTGTTTCAATGAATGTGAGTTTCAAGGGCAGAGAAGTTTTAATGCTAAGTCTGTTTTCATTGTGAGACTGCATTGCTTTGTTTAGCAGATGTCTTAGTGTTTGTGCTGTAAAATGCAAAATAAAACTTTCAAATGAACTCCAAATCATCATAGAAGTAAAGCAGTATGCACATTAGTGTTTTTGATAAATGGAGTGAAATAGCCAAGTAATGGATCATTGGAATGGCTGCAGAGGCTCCATTCAACCATGATTTTGTGAGGGGGAAGAGCGGCAAACTCAGACAGGCCCAGCTGAACTATACCCCCCAACTGTCCAGATTTTCAAAGAATGAATAGATTTTTGCTTCTTATTTGTGGTTTGTTCCTCATAAAATTTGTAGTTTTCTGGCAAATCATTTAGGAATTAAGTCACTAAATAATGATACAGTGAGTTTCAGACTTCATAACATTCAGAAAAATGCATGCTAAAGTAAGACTTGTTATTCTATCAACTGTCTCAGTTTATACAAGAGCAATTTTTAGTACTGTTTATATGTTCCCCCAATATATTTGACCTTGTCCAGATTTATTGCATTAACAAGTTGAGAGGTACATGCAAATAAATTGCTTTATAGAATTAGGCATAGCCAACCTCTCAACTGTCCCCAATTTTCGCTCAAAATGTTGCTCTTCCCCCTAATAATCCCTCCGCAAAATAGCAATTTTGGAAGAAAACATGGAGGGATACAATTAAGAAATAACTGTAATAATCAAAGTTATAGATTACTTTTATTTCAGAAATGCATATAGAGTTGTTTATTTTGTCAGCTGCTCAAGTTAGCAGTACTAATGTTAAAGTGTCCCTTCTTTGACAGGTTCCCAGCTGTATTGTGTGGCTGTTTTATATTTTTGCATCACATTTTTGGTCCATTTTTCATAAAATTGTGTTTTTTTTTTGGCAAATTAGTGACAAATCATTAAAGACTGAAGTTAGAAAATAATGACAGACATTTGAGTTTCAGATTTCATACCCTTCAGAAAATTCATACTAATGCAAGACCTATTCTATTATCTTTCTAAGTTTATAACAGCAGTATTTAAAAAGTGTTCTTATTTTTGGGCCTTTGTCCCACTTTTATGTATGGCTTTGTCCAGATTTCTTGCTCTGAGGTTGAGAGGTTTGACAAATGTATTAGGGCCATCACAGTCAGCCAGAGACATTTCAAATTGTGACATACTTGTTGCACCCTACTCCCCCATGTAGTGACTCTGGATGTGTCCAAGCAAGGCAAGCAGTAGTTATGCATTGTAAATGTGCGGAGTGTCCCCCCATCCAAGGTACACACAAACTACAGTGGCTTTTCATCTGTCCTTGATTTTGCAGAATGGTCTGGTTTCTGTCATATTTTTGTACTGTTGATTTATGCTTATTACTCAGAAAGTGCCTGTTGCTCTGTGTTTAAGTAGCAATGCTTTAATGACCATAAGGTAAGCTTGTCTGAGATCATAAGATGCAGGTAAGCTTTAATAAGCATGCTGTTAAAGAATTGCCAACATTGAAAGCCTTGCTGTTGTTGCCATGCAGAGAATACTTAACTAGATAATGTATAAGCCTTGGGTATTGAAGGACAGGATTACATTATTTTAAAAAGCTCATTACACCTGTTGGAGACTTCCAGTCATCTCTACAGGCTTTACCCATAAACTAAACAGAATGCCAATCATGTGTGGTCCATAACCTGTACAGTAATCCTTTAAGCAATGTATCTTGAGCTTGTTTCTTGTTTGCTTTTCATTTTTTACTTTGATCATGTTTTCCCCATGAAACAAGTAGATAGTTGTCAGGCAGCAGATCTTTTTTGGATAAGAAACATTTTTACAAGTGGGGGTATCACAGAGATTTCTACTTTCAGCATGTTACTTGGTACTTTAATAAAGCTGAATATAAATTATAATTAGAAATGCAGTGCAAGGAGAAGTGGTTTGAGTTGAGTGCTGCTTGTTTTTCTTATACTTGATTTTGACTGGCATTCCAGTAATGTATTTAAAAAGTAATTTATTTTTTCATGCCTCACAACCTTTTGTTTCCATCTAGATATTAAGTAAGCTGTCATGCAGCCAATGCATTGAAATATTTTTATTCTTCTACACTTATTTTTGTCTTGATTGGACTCTCGTAATGACGGTTTGGCACCCAGGGCAGCGTATTTAATTAAAGTTAGTTTTTGTGGTTTTGAGCATAGCTCCTCCCCTTTCTAGTTGGCTGCACCCCTTCCCATTGACCCCACCCATTCAGCTGTCTCCTGCAGCCCCACTTTGATTTGAAGTCACCAGCTGCCACTGATTTATAGTCATACTTTGATGTGTTACCAATACATGTAACTCCATACGAATTACAGGAGTCATTACTGGGCACATTATGGATGGTACAAAGAGCACTTTTGGCTAACATCAAAGACTGAAACAATACTAATTTCATGAACTTTAATAATAGGTTCATAGGTTCATAGGTGCGTACTAGGCTAATGGCCCTGGAGCCTTTACAAGCCTAGCCCATAGAAGTGCCCTGGCATCGTGCTGCTCGACATTAGTTCCCAGTGCCTCTATCAAGTAGAGCCACTGGAGTGATCCCCATGGTGACCTTTCTATTTTCCATCCACTCATCAAGATTTCTCTTGAAGAGGACCAGTGAGGTGCTGCGCTTGACATGTATGGGAAGTCTATTCCAGAGCATGGACAGTCTCTGGGTTATGACCCTGTTCCTCCAGCATGTTCTGTTGATTGTGGTAATGAGGTTGAGGTCTCTGGAGCATCTGGTGTGGAAGGATTGGGATTTCTTTAGATGTAGCATTTCGAACAGAGCTGGGTCAGACATGGCTTTGTAAGTCAAGCAGAGATCGCCTGTTAGTAGACGATATGAGACAGAATAGCAGGAGTTTTTTGAGTCTGTCCATGTAGGACATGTGTTTAAGGCCTAGGATCCTCTTTGTGAGGTGCATTTGTGGCCTTTCCATCTGTTGCATGCGTCTAGTGAGGTACATGCCAAATGAGGCATTATACTCGGTGATTGGCCGAATGAGGGAAGAGTAGAGAGAGATGATGACCTCTTTCTTCTTGGATGCAAAGCCCTTGGTAATGAGATGTGCTACATAGAAGGACTTTCTGACCACAGTGGCAATGTGGTGGTCGAAGGAGAGGTTGCTGTCAACCTGTGTCCCCAGATCTCTTATAATGCTTTCAGTGTTCAGTGGGCTCCCATTGATGTGGTAATTAGTGTCAACTGAGTTTTTCCCAAATTGGATGATGCCGCATTTTTTGGCATTAAGCTTAAGGACATGGTTTCAACACCAGTCATTGGTCTCAGTGAGGTCTTTCTGTAGGATGTCTGCATCACTTGGGGAGTTAATAATGGCTCCCATCTTGCAGTCATCTGCAGACATGGTCAGCCAGAGTCCCTCTGAGTTGGCCTGGACTTCTGAGAAGTAGATGCCAAACAGGAAAGGACCCAGGACCGATCCCTGTGGGACTCCACTCTTGACTGGTAGGCAGTCTGACTTGGAGTCCACTACTTTCACAGTGTGGGTTCTATCTGTGAGCCAATTTGCAACCCACCTAGTGATATAGGTGTTGATGGCTAGTTTGGTGAGTTTATCAATAATTACTGCATGGGGAATGGTATCAAAGGCCTTGGCCAGATCGAGGTAGGCTGTATGTACTGCCTTGCCCTCATCCACAGCTCTGGTGACTGATTCAAAGAAGTCAACCAGGTTGAGCAGGTATGATCTACCGTTAACAAAACCTAATTGAGTGGGATCTAGAGTTTGGAGATTCCCTATATCCTTGTTAATTAGGTCCATGATGATGCACTCCATAGCCTTACATATTTGACTCAGGAATGGGGTCCATTCCCATCATGGTATTAGAAACCCAAAAGACTTGGAGAAATTAAAAAAGAGACAGACATGCATATGCATGCACATGCCCCCCCCCCCCCACACACACACACTGAAATCGCAGTCTGCTACCTAAGCCCCCAACTTTAACTACCCAGACAGAAACTTTTATAAAATATGGGAGGGAAATCTATGTAAGCACATTTAAGTTCAAGTACATTTCTGTTTATTAACTTTTTTTAAGTGCCATGTTTATCTTTATTTTAAATGAAAGTTTTTTTGCAGATATTTTTCTTGTATACTGCACTTTGAAATTGTAACCACTTCCATACCCTCATTTCAGTAATTACCAAGAGATCTCTGACATCCACCAGAAGTAATAACTTATGTAGGTAGGGCCTCACTTTAATGACTTGACCAAAAGACAGCACCCAAAAATTCAGTTCCTGTTTCATATTGCAGTACAGAGTCATTACTGAAACATAATTCCATGTACATAACATCATAGCCAATATCCTTTTGATATTCCTGGCATCAGAGGTGAATGGTCTAGGCACAGAACTAAGAGGACATCATGTAACTGCAAAAATCCAAGATCATGCAATATATATATATATATATATATATATATATATATATATATATATATATATATATATATATATATATATAGATAGATAGATAAACAGCAAAAGAGAGTTGGGTTACAGAAGATTATAAAGTACTAAACTGTCTGTCTGTAGAAACATAAGATACAAGGTGACCTATAATTAAGTAAGGGTATTATATTAATACCTCATCCCTACTTACAAAGCAGGGTTTATCTTTCAATAATTATGCTGCAGAAACTAGCAGTAATTCAATTGCACAGACTGAGACAAAGCGGGACAAATTACTTTCTATTTAAGATAATAGTATCTATTACAAACTCTTTTGAAACTACCTGCCAAAAGTAAATTTATATTCAAGCAGACACTAGAGAAATGGGTCATGCATAACAGAAATTGTCATGCATAACAGAAATTCTCATAGATAAGTATATAACTGGGAATGAAATTGGAAAAACATATTTTTGTTCCAAATGTATTTGCAGTTCTCCATTAAACAGTCACAGTGTGCTGAAAGTTTGCTTTTTGGTGCTTAATGGCTTAGAAGAGGACAACAGCTTTAGTTTAGAAATACATTGGCATTCTGTGTAGTTGCACAGTGGATCTATGTCTTTTTACCTGTAGGTGGACAATGATTAAATACATGAGCCTCATTTGCTCGAAATTAAACCGTCTGAGTATTGGAGCTCCTCCACATGAAATAACTTTCAGTGAGTTGTGCCAGGATTGATATCCTTTTTGAGGGAATTTCCCCTTCTTTGAGTTGGTGTGACCATGGAGTTGGTATGTATAAGTTCAAAATGTGTAGTGATCTTGGCCCCCACATCAGGGGGTGTAGGGTTCATAGTGGAAGCATGGCTGTCATTCCATTCCAGATCAATATTTCATCAGACAAATAAAACTTTAAAAACATTTCTAAGGCAAACTACTTCCTATTAAGTGATGGCATAGCTAGATTGCAAGGTCTTCCAAATCCAGAAAACATAGAAGCCTATACAGAAGAGTAGACAAAAGCCCTGTATGACCGGCATACATAACTGCATAGAAATAACAGCACCAAATTGAAATAAGTCCAGGTCAAATGCAAAAACAAGCCACCCTGATGGACCCCTGGTTCTTAATAGGTTGTACAACAGAAGAAAGGAAGAAAATCCTGTAGAGCTGTACGAGGGAATGTTGACAGCAGAGCAATAAGTCTGTCGTTAGTATAAACAAGTGAATAAGGGAACTAGTAAAGTTTCTGAAAGCTAACTTTGAGGTTAAAAATATCTTCCAAAGCTAAGGATAACCATAAGGCATTTTTCAGTTATATCTGCAGTCTGAAGGGCAACACCCAACAATATGCAGAATTAGTTATAGAAGGCATCTCCTATACTCAACCAGCAATTATAGCAAAGCTGCTGGCTGATAAATTAATCTCAAAATTTACTCCCCCATCACCCCCAGGACTCCCCAAAGAAATACCCTCCACCACTCCTGCACCAATTATCACCAATGAAGTGGTAGCGACAGCACTCACTAAACTAAAAACATGGTTTCAGTTGGGCGCAACAATATACCAGGTTGCCTGTTAGATAACTTAAATCAGGACTTATCAAGCTCAATAATATCTTTATTTAACCATATCCTTCAGACCAGATTTGTTCTGATAGAGTGAAGAACAGCAACGTTCATCCCTCTACATAAGGGAGGTCCAGCAACTGACCTAGGAAATTACAGGCCTGTAAGCTTGACTAGTCTTGTTTGTAAGGCCATGGAAAGAATAATCATAAACCTGATAAATAAAGATATAGGTCTGACCCAATTCAGCTTTCTCAAGGGCAGATCATGGCTACTAAATCTGGTGGACTTCTTTGAGAGAGTCACTAAGGCCATGGATGAGGGCAAAACAGTGCATACCACCTACCTCAACCTGGCCAAAGCATTTCAATCAATTCCCCACTCAGTTATTATAAGTAAAGTCACAAAACTGGGTGTAAATCCCTATGTCTCCACACAGATGGCAAATTGGCTCAAATACGGGACATGTGGTCAAAGTGGGTGATTCATGTTCCAGCAAGAGATCAGTTACTAATGGTGTGCCACAGGGCTCAGTGCTGGGAACACTCCTATTCAGAATTTACTTCTCAGATGCCAAGACCAATGTGGAAGGCCTCTAGATGGCAAAGTTTGCTACTGACCATTAATAGTAATTTCAGAAATAAGGGATCTAGGTACACAGATAGACAGTAGCCTGAACTTTGACTATCATGTGTCCACAGTGGTGACGATGTCATTCTATGTGGCACAACTTATAAGCAAAGGTATGGTATCCAGATCCAGGGAGATTATAGTCTCACTGTACATAGCCCTCATTAGACTAATAATCAAGTAGAATGGTCCATTTTGAATGCACTTGACAAGTCACTTACAACAGCTGTAGAGACCTCAGAAGTTTGTCACTAAGAAAATGCAAGGTATTAACAACAAGTCCTGTGCTGATTGACTGAAAGCCCTTTGTCTCCTATCGACTGTTAAAGGGTGACCTATTCCTGACCTACAAGGCATTCACAAATCCAGCCTTGATACATATCCGGAAGATGTACAATATGAGGTGTCCCATTCCAGGGATCTAAACTTAAGTCAATGTGTCAAACAGAACATGCTGGAGAAACAGATATGTGTCTCAGAGATTGCCACTTCTTTGGAACAGGCTACATATTCATGTAAAGCACAGTCCTTCTCTGACCCTCTTTAAGACAAATCTGAATCAATGGATGGGGTATCATAAATTCACACCTGGGCTGGTGCCTGTGTCCCTTATGGATAGGGGCAATCTGTAAAATATGTAAAATACTGAAGGCACAGGCACAAACCCATACCTTCTTCCTGCCCCTAGGGGCCATATACTAGGTAAAATCAGGTTATATTGGGTAGGCTTGTAAAGGCTGTTGAGCCATTAGTCTTTCTAGTAATCTCCTATGAACCTATGAAATGAAACAGCATTTCCAACATTTTGTAATCCTAATGGAGTCCAAAGAGTTGTACTTTGTTTTCTCAGAGATTTTTTCATCTCTTTACATTATGTGCTTGACTGTCCAGATTACTGCAGCTCTGTGTTTTGAATTCTTCTCCCCGTACCATTAAAAAATATATGTAGTGCTACTGTTACAGCCTTATTGCTCTGCTTTCATGAATTTACTTTTTCCCTTTTAGCCAAAGTCTTGACTGTAAAAAAGTGTCCAGAAAAGACTATTTCACTTACTCATTTAGCAAATAAAATTAAATTGCCTTGTTTACTTCCTTAGAAACTGCTTAACTCACCTATTTGTTCTGTCTTTAATATACTTTTATCAGGACACTAAATGTATTAGCATTTGTAATGTATGAATCCCTATATATATAACATCTCATGTACATGAATTGTAAGCATCATATAAAACTGCAAACATAATGCATGTCTCAGTTTCATTTTTCCAAATATTTAGTGTTTTAATCCTGTGGCATAATTAGACCCCTAATTCCTTAATCAAGGTATTGCCAATGTTTATGATCAATGCAATCTATCAGTCTTTGGATGTTTGCCAAGAGTGATCTTCTCATCACCTGTATGAGTTTATGTAGTTTGCAGTGGGTCATTGGTGTGAGTAGCTTGCTTGAATCTATTTGGATTTTTTTAATACCCCACTTGTTTAAGCACATCGTGCAATAGACTAGCATTTAGTCACAGATTACTTTGTCTTCCTGCCAGGATAGGCTCTGGCTCCTCACAGACCTTGAATTGGTTAGTGAGAGCATCAGCAAATGAATGAATGAATGTCCAAGCACTACTGCGACATTTTGATCATACTTGTTCAACAGTGCTGGAATTTATGCTTGTATGTATTGTTATTTTACAACTTTATGTATTTTAGTACACAGAATTTTATAGTCATTCAGCATGTTTGTTTCAGTAAATAATACCACTTTGTCCCTCTTTTGATGCTCTGTGTATCTGATATATTTTGATGGAATACTTTTGTTTAGAGAATATGTTGTTACAGAGAGCTGTATGTTAATTTGTTGATTTTTTTCCCCTTTTCCTGTACCATTTACTGTCACATCTTGTATGCATTGTTAAATTGACTACCATTCATTAGGGCCTGTATATTCATCACTTACACAAATCCATAATAGCAAAATCCTAATATTGTTATTTAATGTTCTTTCGTTTACTTTTGCAGCACCCTTGCTAGCTATATGCAATGTTTCTTATAACCTGCACTGGTTGTGAAATATGGCACTATTTCAAATTAGTTTCCATGTTGTGCAATGACAGGTTTTGTTGATATGGATGAAATTATGATAATACCTAATTTAGTAGTGATTCTCAATGTATGCGGTTGTTGTGCATTTCTTTGTGGGAACGCACCTTAATTCCTAAGTTTCACACAATGTTGGGATTTATTGGTGATCATAGCAAGTTAGCATGTACGTTTTGGATTTCTCTTGTTTGATGAAAACTACACATTGCAAAAATAAAGACATGCACTGTTGTGTGCTCTGTATAAATAAAGGAAAGTGTGACTGCACACCCGATTGACTTTTACCAGTAAAGCCATTAACTATTTGTAAAAAACATAGTTATTCAGAGAGGGTGGAGGACCATTAAATGCATTACTTTATAGTGCTGTGAGATTTTGCCGAGACTTTTTTCATTACTGCTACTTTTGATGAAATATATTATCCTTACAATCACACATAGCTTATGAAACTCATTTTAGAACTAGGTAGAAGTTTGTACTGATGAAAATCCCAAAAAAGTACTCCTTAATTCAGATTTCTTATGTGATGCACAGTGCTGTAGCAGTTAGCATTGCTACTTCACAACCCTTTTTCTGTAGCAAATACATTTGCTTTGTCTGCATGAGCTTTGGTCAGGAGCTTCACACCCTTGCCAAGGTCACATGAGTAGGTGAATTAACAATGTTGAAATTGTTCCTAGGAGTGTGTTTGTGTTTAGTGTTGTTTTTAATTAGCTTATTTTCTAATTAATTAGAATTATAATTTGCAGCTGATTTTTGCTAAATTAATTATAACTAGATGTCTGATGTATCTAATTAGAATTAGCAAATCTTGAAACTAATAAGGCTAATTAGATTTTTAATTAGCAACTTAATGCTGACTGTCTTAACTTGCAACTTGTCAATCCAAGTGTTCAACTTGAAAACATTGTAGTCAGTGTAAAATCATAAAAGTTAAACAATAGCTTTAAGCACATGTTTAACTAAATAACCAACTGCACAGTAAAACATATTTAAAAACAAAAAAATAGTAAAAATCATCAAATAGTAATGTTCATCAATTGGTCTGTGTTGCACTTGGCAATGACAAGGAACTCCAGCGATGTATCACTAAGTCTACTTTGCCTACCTGAAGCAATGTAGCCAGCAGCACTGAAAACCCTTTCAACGTTTGCTGAAGTAGCAGGTATACAGTGGTGCTTAGGATGTAACTTATCACACAGTGTCACTCCAGTAGACTAGCGGCTTCAAACTGCTGTATGATGATGACAAATATGATACCAATTCTGATTCAACAGTGTTTGTTGGTGTGCTGTTGTTTTGTTGTACAAAAACAGAATGTCTGTCTGTGAAGCTGATGCTTGTTGCTGTGGTAGTGGTGCACGGGCGACTTCTCCTTCTGCAGGTAGCTGATGTTTATATGACTGACTTAGTACTTGCATCTCAGTCAATAATGCCTGAGATGCTGAGTTGCTATCACCTGGATCTGTTGTCCACCTC
Source organism: Protopterus annectens (assembly GCF_019279795.1). Lineage (NCBI taxonomy): Eukaryota > Metazoa > Chordata > Ceratodontiformes > Protopteridae > Protopterus > Protopterus annectens. Next base: position 1,708,810,314 of record NC_056741.1, on the reverse strand, counting down.
AGTTTGAATCATGGATCCACAGCTGTGGTGATCAGGCAATGTGTCTGTAAAACAGATAATCACATCTGTTGCTCAATGATGCCAAGTGACCAGACTTGACTGATGTACAATGTTGTAGTTCAATCTTCTCTATGAGTTTCTTCAAGCCAACTATTGTCAGTAGAATCTGACTACTCACAACAACTTCAGATTGCAGGCAAACAGTAGCCATTTCAAATGGACCCAAGAGCTGCTCCATTTCTCATAGTACAGCAAAGTCATTTGGTATGAGAGAAATTCTGGATGGCAGAATAACACAAACTTGCTGAACGGTTCCTTCATGTTGTGATTGAATCTTAACTGCTGAAATCATTGACAGTTTACTGTTCCATTGTGTACTATTCGAGGATTGAATTCTGATTGATGCTTCTGCCTCCAACAACTCCGTAGCTCGTCATGACTTATGAAGAACTGACATGAAACTCTCACATTTGGCCAGGGCATTGTTTATCTTTCATGAAGCTTCAGCAAGTCCAGAGTGAACTACCAACTGCAAAATGTGCAGGATTGTCACCTGGTTGGTACATTTCTTAACAAATATATATTTCAAAATAGGACTCATCCCTATCACCTCTAGCACACCTTACCAGAGCAGTGTTCCAGAGATCCATACTTGCCCCACTGTTGTTTTCAGTCTTTATTAACAACTACCCTATGATCTCCCTAGCCTTCCTGTCATTCTTTATGCACATAACATAGTTATTGATCTAGTCCCTCCAATTCAGCTATTCACACTCACCTTCAGTCTGACCTCCACTTCCTTAATTCTTTGGTAAACAACCATAAGTTATTCCTAAACCCCACCAAAACAAAAATGTATGATATTTGGAACCTCACAAAAGCTGAAAAAAAACCTCCTAAAACCATCAGTCACTTAACTTCCAAAGCCACATTGAAAATACCAGGGAAAAGATGAGTTGTCTTCTTTCTGGTCCTGGAAAATATCTCTCCTTCATTCCAGACCAGTTAGAGCTGCAATAGTCAAATAAGTCCTTTTTGCTCACCTTGAATATGGGCTTCCTATAATAGGCACAGTCTCTAAAAAGCTTTTCCACTCTACAGTCCATTGAAAATAAAATCTGTGGATTCATTTCCAATTCCCCATGAACTATGATCAACACTGCATCACCCTCTCCAAAGCCAAATGGCTTCCAGTCTCCTACAGAGTTGAGCTACTCCTTGGATCTCTTATTTTTAAACTACTTCAACAAAGTGCCTTCTCATCTCTTGCAGCCAAATTTCATAATAAAACCACCCCTACAACCTCCACAACCACTAACAATTAACTACTTCACTCCAAACTGCACTGTACTGACCATTCATTGTCCATTCTTGTTTCCAAATGCTGGCAATCCCTTCCCCCCCTCAACTAAAAGAAGTCGCCTCTTTCCCTATATTTGGAGTTCAACTCAAAAGACACCTCCATCACAAATCTGACTGTAAATCCTTTTCCAATGGACACATAACCTAGCTCCCTCCTCACTTGCATCACTCCTACTTTGACCTTCTGCTGTCACCTGCTTCTTCCCTCTCTTATTTACTAAAAAAATTAATTCACATTTATTTTTCTCCTCTGTAAATAACATTAACACATTGTATCAGTTGTCTATGGAATTATCCACCTTTTGTGATTACTCTGTGAATTTTTTTTCTATTTTTTTGTGAATAGTCTGTTGTGATCAGTGAACTGCCCCAGTAAACAAACTAAACTCACAACAGTTTGACAGAAAATAACGACTCTAAAAGATTCATACCACAATTACATAAATTTAAAAAGTTGCAACGCTGCATCAAATTGTTAAAATAGGCAATCCATTTGTTAAACATTAGTTTTAACAAATTGCCATATCTCTTCCAAAACTTTTGAAATCAAATTTTCAACATACCATGTGTAGAAGGCCAGTAAGTTGAATCAAATTTGAAGAAATGCAATCTGAAATGCTATTGACAAAATGCTCTTGAAATTACATTTACATAGTGAATTTAACAACAGCACACGATAGTTTGACAGATGTGTCCATTAAATAATTGGCCTGGAAATTTCATATCAAAATTCCCGTTACAAATCTTATAAACTAGACAGCAATGTAGTTCAATTATATAGATAAGATTCAGAAGCATGTCTACTGCATCATGCTGAAGCTACTGTGGGGATGTGGAGTTGCATGATATGGTGTGAAGTTAATTATCAGTTATTTAGCTGGACTTTAGTCCAAGATTCTATTAATTAAAAAAAATAAAACATTTACAGAAATGTCAGGATCAACAGTGAGACAATGTTTCCCACCACTGTAGCCAGAAATGCTGTGAAGAGAAGTTTTGAGCAAGTAGTGTGTTGGCACATAAGCACTTGCACAAGCATTATGTAGTAGCCGTACAAGAACGGCTGGAAGGCTATAGTCTCCAGAAATGCTTACATCTATTGTTGCTTTAAATGGGGAGGAAATGGGTATACGTGACAATAGGAATACAGTTCGAGCAAACAGAGGAACATATCCAGAGACACAGGGGAGGCAAGGAGAGGAAAGAAGGCAAGACGCAGAAGGCTGTAAGGGGAAAGCATAATCTGGAAACAGGGTAAAGCGGAAGATGCAGGAGCACATAAACAAACAAAAAACACAAAGCCAAGTTGAGGAGGTGCTGACATAATGGGTGAGGGTTGACAGTGGAATTACAGACATGCATAGTGAGGGAAAACATTGCTGATGAAGAGGACTGACAACAAACTGGAGACTGAGGTGACACACAAGGAAGGGGAACTCTTGAATGGAGAATTGGGTGTGTATCTTGCACCTGTTTCAGTGATAACTGGATTAGATCAAGAGAGAGGTCAGTGACCTCCATTGCTGTCCTCCCATTGGACTCAACATAAGGTTGAAAAGACAGAGCCAGGCAACTGTGTGACTCTTGAAGCTGCATGATGACCTTTTCCAGATGGCCAGTATCCATCTGTCCACCAACTCCCCTGCTACCTCTGCCAACTTCCACTGGATGACAAAGTGTGAACTTCTTTAAGTGTTACTGGAAGGAACAATTGCTCTCCCTTTAGTCAAGTGACCACCATAGGCCACTGATGATTTTACCAGATTACCCACCACCAGACCAGATGGGAAGGTAGATATTGAGCCATATGTACTGCTAGCATGGTTTGGACCTGTGTAACTCCATTAGTACAACCATAGCCAGTGCTGCAGACAATGTTAATATCAATGGAGACAAAGTAAAGAAGAAAGACAAATTAAAATAGTAAAATGAATGATAATTAAAAAAAACAGGGATATGGAGAGAGAAAAAATATTACATTAGTATTGCTTCTGTCAGGTTTGACCACTGTGAGTGTTACCTAATGCTATACTACAGAAATACATATGACACTAGCCAACCTGAAGTAATTCTGAATAGGTGTAATACCCCAAATCCATATGATAGGATAGGATGTGCCCACAGCTAAGCAGTGCCACTGTCCTCATTTCCTGGAATGGTTGTGACAGCATGGAAACTACATTAGTGGTACAGGAATTTTGGATTGGAGACATCATGGCCAGAGTGTGGGACAGTGGTTTTGTGGACATCTTGCAGGGAGATGTGAGGAGACAGCCATGTGGACTTACATAGTTGCAACACATCCACAACCCAACATTCCTGTGATGGAATTGTGCTGTACCACTGGCAGAGAAGTAAATCTGCACAACAGAGAGAGGTAACAGCACTTTGTGAAGACCTTAAGGTCTGAAAGCTTAATAACCTTAAGGTTATTCACTAAGCTATGTAGGCACCCTTCAATCACAAAGGATCATGGATTTGTGCTCCTGTTAGACTGATTTGAGCAGCATCTTTTGTGACTGTGCAATCCAATCCAGGAGTGGCAATCCTTTCCGCATTTTGAGCAGCAGTAGTCAGATGCCAGTCTGTTATCATGGGCACAGATCTTCCTGAGGGATGTCTTATCCACTGCTCTCCTTGCTAAAGTGGTTTCATACATAGTAAGAGCTTCCTTCACCTCCTGTTTTCAGCATACTTGTCTGAGTCAAGAAAATACCAGGTGTTTGTGCTGATGGAAAAAGCTCTATGGTCACATTTGCATATGTCCTTGTAGTGCAATTTGGGTCACCCTTTTGGCCTCTTAATAGAGTTCAACTCCCCAAGAAGGAGATTTTTTCATTATTCAGCTGTCTGTAATGCATGAACATGACCCAACCAGTGCATACTCTTCTGTTTCAGGAAGGTGAACATGGAGGTGTTGCCTGTCCTATCAAGCACTGCGCTGTTGGGGATCTTGTCCTGCTATGAGATACCAGGTATGCGCCTAAGGCAGTGCATATAGAATACATTGAGCTGCTGCTTGAAGCACAGAGTCCATGTTTCACTGACATACAGTAATGTGTTCAAAACATAGACTGTGTAAACCTGTGCCTTGGTGTGCACAGTGAGCCTATTATTAGCCCACACTTTCTTCATAAGCCTGGAAAACATTGTGGCAGCTTTTCCAGTACAGTTGTTGATTTTGCTATCAAGCAACAATATGTCAGAGTTCATAGAACCTAGGTACACAAACTCATGGATAACCTCCAGCTTGTAGTCACTCACTGATAGATGGCTCATTGCTCCTGTTTTGCCCCTTCAATTAGATCTTCTTTTAGCTGTTTGTGAGGCCAGATTCCATGTGTGCATCTGCAAAGTGAGGCATGAGTGACTGAAGTTCCTGCTGAGTGTGAGCAGCAATAGCTGCATCATCAGCAAACCTGATCTCAATTAATTGCTTCCTAAGCACCCTGCTATTTGATCTAAGCCTGGAGAGTTTGAAGAGGTTGCTGTCCATTCTGGTTTGGATAAAGATACCCTCTGTAGCAGTTCAGAAAGCAAATCTCAACAGAACTGAAAAGAAGATAACAAACCATATTAGAGCCAGTATACACCCCTGTTTCACTACAGTGAAAATCTTCAAAGGTTCAGATGTGGATCCATCATACATGATGGCCCCCTTCATGCCTTCATGGAAGGCTCTGATAATGCTAAGTAGTGTTGGAGGACAGATGATCTTTTCCAAAATCACAAATAGAACTTTCCTACTGATGAAATTGAAATCCTTGGTTAGAGCAATGAAGGCAATATACAGAGGTTTGTTCTACTCCCTGCACCTTTCTTGTAGTTGCCTAATAGAGAAAACCATGTCTATAGTAGACTGTTCAGCTCTGAACCCACACTGAGACTTGAAGTAAACTCTTTCTGCAAGAAAGTGGGGCCTCTTCATGATAACACATGCAAACAGCTTCCCCACGTTGCAGAGAACGGAGATGTTGTGATAGTTGTTTCAATCACTTTTGTCACCCTTATTCTTATAAATAGTAACTGTATTAGCATCCCTTATATCTTGCAGTACACTGTCTTCTGTCTAGCTCTGGCAAAGTATTGCATGCAGCTCTGAGATTAGGGTACCACTGGCACATTTAAGAATTTCTAAGAGAACATCATCTTTCTTGGGGGGGGGGGGCATTGCAGAAGAGAGTGCCTTTAATGGATTGTTGAGTTCCCCCAAGATGGGCTCAGCATTGAGTTTAGTCACCGTAGCTAAGTTCTTTCTGGCATACAGCTGTGAGTAGTGTTCCACTTAGCATTCTGCTTGGTTCTGTCCTTCAAGACCTCACCTGTAGCTGACTTAAGTGGGACCATTGCTTACTCGATCCCATCATATATTCCTCACATTACCAATGTCAATAGCCTGCTGAATCATGAAGCAAAGTTGGAGCCAATAATTATTTGCACACCTCCGTGCTACCTGCTGCACGTGTCTCTGAGTGCACTGGAGTCCCTGCAAGTTCTCATTGGGAGAGGACTTGTATGCAGCCAGTGCTTGCTCTTCTTCTCAATTGTGGGTGTCAGGACTTCAATGTGGGCTTTAAACCAAGCAGCACACCTGACTGTCTTCTTCCCAAAGATAGATATTGCACTGTTATAGATAACATCCCATAGTTTTTTCCGCATCTCTTGCTAGTGTCAGTGCTATCCAGGCAGGGCAAATCCTCTTCAATTGCTTGAACAAACGTGTACTTTTGAAGGGTCATGAGTCTTGCCTATGTTAATGCATGGACTCCCTTTCTATTTAGAGTGAAAGAACCTTCACAGCTGAATGTTTGCCTTATGACACACGGGCAAGTGGTAGACTGTTGCCTTAAAACCAGTTGCTTCGGGCAGGTTAGGCTCATCAGCACTGGAAGGCAGCCCACCTTGGAGAATGTAAACTCTGATTTAAAACCTCCACTGCCTTTCAGCAATACCTAACCATGGTGAAGACTTCAGAGATAAACTTGTGATGACACTGATTCCAAGTTTTACTGGCCTTGCCTTTCCCCTTGGATTACATGTGTGGCATGGAGAGGGGAACCTGCTGCTGGGCATCAGCATTTTCCTCAAATTAACTTGCCCTGGCCTGCTGCCTGAAAAGGACAATCCAGCATAATTTTGTGAGTGGTGACAAACATGGCAAGCAATAGTTACTAGTAATAACTATATGCATATCTGTTTTTTACTACCCTTGTCTGTTCCCGTGTTTTGTTGAAATAAGCTATGTTTTTTTCTTTCATCACTACAATGTAACTGCTTTAATCCTTGTACCTGTATTATTGTACATTGGATTTTATTGTATTGTGTATTATTATTATTATTATTATTTTTGTACTTGGATATAACTAATTTGTATTTGGAGCTTTTCTCCCCGAGCGTCCGCTGAAAATGGACATATATCCAGTCAGACTTTCCCGATCAACAAATGTAAAATAAAATAAAAATAAATAAATAATAAGCCAATGCACGCAACTGGTGTAGAGTGAGGTGCCAGGGGCTGTTTTCAATGGTGGGAGAAATCTTTTGATCTCATTTGGCAGCTTCCACTCACCTTAAGTTGGTCATCCTCCAGCCAAAAAAGGTGCTGACTCACCACAGTCCACTTGATGCATGGGGTGTGTAGGGCCTAGGAAGCCCCCAACAGGTGAATTGTTAATCAAATACCTGGAAAAACAGAAGAGTAAAAAAATAAATCAGCCTTTAGGCTAAGCACATGAAACATAAGGATGATGACCCCAAACCTTACAGAAGATCTGCAGAACACCAGTGATGCTCAGAAGACAGCAGTCATTAACCACAAGCTCTGCAGATTGCAGATAAACATTGTGATTTTCCAGGAAACAAGGCTGTCATCTATTGAATGTCTCAGGGAGAAGGACTTTACTTTTTTCTGGCATAGGAAACTTCTGGAAGAGACCAGTGAACATGGTGTTAGTTTCACAATTAGAAACAATCTCATTGACTCAGTCATCCCACAAAGTATGGAAAACAAGAGAATAATGAACATTCAGCTACAAACACCAGTGGCCAAGGTCAACATCTTCAGCGTCTATGTGCCTACTTTAAATTCTACCCAGGATGTGAAAGAGAAGTTCTGTGATGAACTTAGTGCTGCCATCAGTGAGTTTCCTTCCCATGAACCATTATTCATTTATGGTGACTTTAATGCCAGAGTTGGCAGTGACAGCTGGCCATCCTGTCTGGGGCAGTTTGGAACAGGAAAGGTGAATGAAAGTGGAGTTTCTCCTTGAACTTTGTTCCCAATATGACCTGTGCATAACCAACTCCTTTTCAAATGTCAAGCCCCAGTTTCGTGGTGACACTCAAGATTGAAACACTGGCACCAGCTTGACCTCATCCTCACCAAATTCAGCAGTTTAGGTAGTGTCAGGGTAACAGTCAATTACCACAGTATAGATTGTGATACCAGCCACTTGCTGATATGTATTCACTAAGCAGCAGACACATAATGTGACTGTAGCAAGACAAATAGGTTTATACCGGGTGAAAGTATGACCAGCTGGAACAAATGCTGGAGTTAAACATGAGCAATATGTTCCTAAGGGTCCACCTACCATCCATCACAGGACCTCCAACACAACCCTGCCCCCATATAATTTCCCCCAACACCTCATCACTTATTTTGGCATTAGCAGGACACCCACCCACACATGTAAACATCCTTCACATGACTCCCACCAACCCCAAAAATGACCTGCCTTCACCATCCACATATATCCTTACTTGGGTAGTGCACACAGCTCAAGGATGTAACAACCACCATGTATGTCAGCATCTGAAAAACATGCACTGCAAAACGACAGAGCTGGCCACCTCACTACAAGAAAGTACTGTATGCAAGCTATGAGAATATGCGTTCTGTATATGGATGTACAAAGCAGGATGTATATACGTACTGGGTTTGTCTTACTGTTCCAAAAAGTGACACTGAGATGATTCAATTACACTGATAAAAATTAGGATATATGCCAGACCTAAGGTTAAATACTATAACAAAATAATACATAATTTCCACTAACACCTACAAACTCCATAGTAGTGATAACAGGTAAGCTGTAGTACATTGACAAACTGATAGAACACTTTATATAGATAATCAAGACAAATTTTGGTAGTGGTCACAGTTGAGTAGCTGTACTCTTACAGACTACTACATAACAGGATGAGAAATCATCCCCTCATTTTTGCTTGAATAGTGACTTCAGTCACCTGTGGAACAAGACATGGTTTTTCTCAGAGTCCACTTGAGCGTCAGAACAATAAAAAGAAGCATGCCAGTTATCATTTAAAAGTCCAGTAAGGTCATAAATAACTATAATTGCAATAGCAGGTCACTGGTAAGATTTGCATACATACAGTATAACTCAAGGCCCCTTGCTCTATTCCCTTTTTCTCATTGGCATGTAAAGTCAGGATGGAATCTCCGCCCATTATTGTTGTTGTGTCAACACTGCAAACCAGAGTAGGTTAGGCATCAGATATCAAACTCAATTTCACGAATCCACATTCATCGACACATAAATGTCGAATCCTAAAATAGCGAAGAGCGAAAAAAGCGAATTTGGAATGTCGAGCGTCCTTTTTTGGCCAGCAGGTTGATCGTGGGGATGAGGAAATAAATCCTTTTCCCCACTGTACTGCGGTCTTGGAGTTGGTATATTTAATTAGGGGGTGTGTGGGGGGGTGCAGGGGGGGCTTTCCCCCCTGCAAAAACGTTTTAAAAAGTGTTTTGCCTTAGGTTTGTTCCGTTAGGTTTACCTTACCTGTATGGTGCTGTTGCTTCCGGGAATACGTTCGACGTTGTCATTTTCGCTTTTTTCGTCCTTCACTGTTTTTGGATTTCGACATTTATGTGTCGATTACTTTGTATTCACGAAAGTAAGCTTTCGCAATTTTAATATAGACCCATATAATTTCTGTTTGTTTACCAGGATAGTCCGACTGAGTGAGCCCCAGGGGGAAAAGCTCTACAAGTTACACAGAATAAACACAGTTGAAATTATTACAAGCATTTGTTAGGACAGGATGATAAGAAAATCATCTTTAGCTTTAATATTAGTTATAATTGTCAAGGAAAAAGAAAAATATAAATAGCTATAATAATAGTTACAATTTTCACCAAGAAAAATCATAATATTTAGAGGAAACATAACCACAATTGAGAAAAAATATAATTTATCTAAATATAGCTTGTGTTTATATCTGAATAGATAAGAGTATGTATTAGTGCTTAAGTGTATAAGTAGGAGATGAGAGGTTTACCAAGTTAGTTGGAGTATGTTGACAGCAATGCATTCTGGGAGTAGGGCGGAGATAGTGTCAGGTGGGATTTATGCAAGAGCAAAGCCAGTTCTTAGATAGGTGGGACTTAAGCAATGATTTAAATTGTTGAGTGATAGTTGTAGTTAGTATGTGTTGTGAGGTCACATTCCGTGTCCTGGAGATACAATTGGACTAGAGAGAATCGCCATAGAAGTTGTTAGCTCTTGTGACTTGTACCAGAAGCTTGTCAGAAGATCTAAGTTGCCTTGTATTGTATTGGGGTTCAGGTAGGTTTTGGAGAGATGGATACTTTTCAGATTGATATACTATTCTGTGGGCTGTTGTAAGGTGGGTGAAGGTAAGAAGGTTAGGTAGTTCCAGCCAATTTATATGTTGTAAGGCATTACAATGATGTGTTCTATACAGAGAGTTGCTAGCAAATCTAGCAATCTTGTTATAGCAAGCTTCTAGTCTTGCTAGATCAGTTTTCTTTAGGTTAGTGAAGATGTCAGAGGCATAGAGGAGGGGAGATAGTAAATGGGTCCTAGAAACAGATTGTGAAGCCAGTGAGATATGGTTTTAATCTGTAGAGTGAGCTTAGTTTTGTGTGGAATTTCTTTATAGTAGTTGACAGATGTTTATCAGATTTCATGTTATTTTCAATTGTGATGCCAAGTAGCTTGCAGTTTGACACTGGTTCAATTTTTATGTTGTTAGAAGTGCATATTAGGAAGGGAGAGAGGTGGTCAGTGGGCTTGTTATTTGAGAAGATCATTAATTGTGTCTAATTGGAATTCAGTATTAGTTGGGAGGTAGCAAGCCAGGATTCTACTGCAGAGAATGAGGGCTGTGTTTTTTCTTGGAGTTTAACAAGTGAGGGGTCTGCACAGATGAGTGTGGAGTCATCAGCGTATTGTATGATTGTGGCTAGGTCAGTAAACTGTGTTGAGCTTGTTAGTGAAGATATTGAATAGGACTGGACCTGGAATTGAGCCCTGAGGTATGCCTAGTGTAACAGGCAATGTAGGGGAGAATTCATTTTTCCATCTTACAGCTTGATGTTGGTCTGAAAGGTAGTTGTGAAACCATTGTTGGGCAGAATGGCTTAGTTGTAGGGACAGGAGTTCATGTAAAGGTTTCTGGTGGGATACGGTGTCAAAGGCTTTTGACATGTCAAGGAATAATGAGCAGACTAATTGTCCTTTATTTCTGAGTTGATTAATGGTGTCTGTAAAGCTTCGAAGAGTTGTGGTAGTGTTGTGATGTGGTCAGAAGCCATGCTGTGTATTAGTTAGAAGATTATTGGTAAGTACGTGATTCATGAGTTGAGACTGAATGCATTTTTTCTAAAATTTTAGATTGGGGTAACAGAATTGCTATTGGTTTGAAGTTGCAAAGGTGTGTACAGGTTCCTCCTTTATGGAGGGGTATTATGTAGGATGTTTTCCAGATTTTGGGAACTTGCCACTCAGTTATGGACAGGTTGACCAATATAGCGACTGGGTAGGCTATGATGTCAGCATCTAACTTAGGGTATTCAGTGGGTAGTTCGTCGGCAGCAAGGGTGGTAGGTATAGTTTGATTAGGCTTTAAGGAAAATTTGTTAGATTCTCCATTAGGTTCAAAAGGGATTGTTAGTGGTGTGATATTATTTGTTTTTGTTAGGTTTAGCATGGAGTTGCTGAAGTGGGTGTTGAACTGAGTGGCTATACTAGCCTTTGGATTTGTGGACTGGCCTGGGTGTAGGAGTTGATGTATGGTTGCCCAGAATTTTTTGGGGGTTGTTTTGGTATTTTTGCTGGGTAGCTAAAAAGGAAGATTTTTTTGTCATATTTTTATCCATTTTTTAGATTGGTTTCTTAGTTGCCAGTAATAGTTTCGTGTGGTTGGATTTTTGTTTGACTGATATTGTGTCCAAACTTTGTCTGTAGTTCTGAGGAGAAGTTTTGTTTCTTTGGAGAGTCAGGGGCATAGTTTGGTTTTATTCTAATACTTCTGAGAGGAGCTTGAATATTTATATATTTCCAGAAAAGTGTCACTGAAGTATGATACTGCAGCTTCTAATGTATGTATGCAGGGCTGCAGTTGATTTGGTTGTGACACGCATTTATTGTGTTCAGTGATCAGCGGTAAATTTCATCAGTGATTTCAGTGGTCAAATGATATTACACTTGAACTGCATCATTATTACACTTGAACTGCATCATTTCGACTGTAATATAATTTCAGGACTTATCTGCTTATTTTGCATTGCAGTTGTGTGACTGCGGAGTTACAATATTTCATTTTGGGAGTTGTGAGGGTAGAGTGTCCCAAGTCAAAACATTTATTTCATTTGTCACCTTAGTTTGTTGTTTTTGTGTTTCATTGAAAGAGATCACTGAGGAAGTTTTGTGACATATTTAATGTCTATGAAAGTTCATTGGTGATGTCTATATCTATCTGTCTACCTGTATATATATTTCGGTAAATGTACAAACGTGTGACAGATTATTAAAGTATCAAAACTTCCGACACCTGTCATGCATATTCAAAACTGTTTGAATCAGAAAGATTCGAACACACAATACATCAAATCACAAAGATTTAAACAAAAACAAAATCTCATTTTTTTTGCAGGTGGGGAAGCTCACCTGCACAGCGGCCACCCATACTAATTATAAGCACCACCTCTGAGATTACACTACAATGAGGAAGGGTAAATTGCCTAATACCCACTGATACCCACTGTACGGTGATCTTGCACAGCAGAAAAGCTGGAATGTTCTGTCAGCTGAGTTTTAATTAGTTATGCTGGTTAAATGGAAGATATGTACATATATATATATATATATATATATATATATATATGTATATATATATATATATATATATATATATATATATATGTATATTAATATTATTTTAATATATTATTCGAGACAGTCTGACATGATCAAGTGATGGCACCACTATTTTTGCTGCCAACGAATATCTAGGTGACTATGTAATCACTTCTTTTTTTTTTTTTTTTTTTTTTTTTTTTTTTTATAATAAAGCAATACTAACAACCCTACTATCTGCTAATGTAGAGAGACAAAGAAAGAAAAATATATGACTTTAATAAATAACTCAGAAATTCCATTATTGACATGCAGGCACTTCATCCATCTCTTAGTGTGGAACAAATAGGCAAAATGTGAAATATGGACTATCGGCCTACTCAGTTCTTTCAGTTAGGAAGCTGACAGTATGTTAAAATGTGTGAAAAATGGGATCCAGTTGAGCTGCCTGAAATCTGACTTGACCCTTGGACCATCGAAGTTGAAACAGAGCACTATAACCATTACACTAATCAACACTGTCATATAGGAAGTTGTTCTACTAAAGCAGAAGGGTAAGACCTACAGCAGGAAAAGCATTGTGAGAACAGGAGTTATGTATATAAAAAGTAGAGTGTTATCTCTTATTTTTATTTTTTATGTGAAGTATAAAGGAGAGATTGTAGAAAGTGAACTTTTGCAGAGAAAAAAGGGGGGAATGCCACCAGCAGTTGGGAGAACAAAGTTCCACTCCTTTTCTTCTTGGCCAATTGAATTCAAGCTGCAGCAGCACTGCACCCAAACGTTGCTGGAAACCTGTGCGTTCATGAGAATGTAGGAGAATTTTCCTGTTCCTGACTGAAAATAATACTTCAGTGCTGATCACTCATCTTCTTTTTTTTTTTTTGTATGTTTGAAGACACAGACTAGTTTGGTGATGCCAAATCACTAGAAAAAAGAGAGAGAGAGAGAGAGAGAGAGAGAGAGAGAGAATAAGAGAAGGCTCTTATTTGGGATTTGGTAACTTATGTGGACAGTGATCTAACTTTTAACGAATGGGTTTATTGTTCTAAGAGAGTCTTTCTATATCACACAGCTTATTAACAAAGAGATTGTGTCTAGATCTACGGATGTCATTATCCCCCTTTACTCAGCCCTCATTAGGCAGTTATTGAATATAACTCCTACTTTGACATGTATCTGTACACTTGTAACAAATGGAGCACCCACAGAGATACCTTTCTAAAAAGATACAAGGCCTAAACAGCATGTCCTATAAAGACCAACTCAAAGCCCCGTCACTGTACTTGGTATCCTACAAACTGCTAAGAGGTAACCTGTGTCTGGCATACAAGGCATCCTGTGACCCATTACTGATGGAATTACTGCACATCATCAAGTCACATGTGTTCAGAAATACTCTGCCAAGGGATCTAAACCTCTTCTACAACATCAACAGATCAGTTTAGAGGGACAGGTATATCTTGAAAAGGATGCTACTGCTGGAACAGACTCCTCATCCACATAAAACAAAGTTTATCTCTGCCCATATTCAAGTTCAACTTATATCAATGGATTTTTTTTTAATGAATATAAGCTTAACCATCCTGAAAGAAAATAAGGGCTGACATGCTTACCTGACAGGTTACAGGACAATGTGGTGTGAGCCTATAGAATGCACCACTTTGCCAGAGTGAGCCCGTCAGGTGAAATGCAGGGATATATAATCCTGGTCATGAGCGCACACCCCTTTGGATGTTGTAGGCTTGCTACAAAGTGTTTTGGCTGCCAAAACCTTCACTGTGTTCCCGAAATGTAGTTCTATGTATTTTTACACTATTTTAATGATTACATTACTCTGCAATTCTCTGCATATTATTATTTTTTGGGCTAATTTAAAAGCTTATCACTGAAGTATTTAAATAGATGCTGTACAAATTAACTGTTTGACGGGTACATTTATAAGGAATATATACATCTGATACCTTACATAAGTGCATTGATGTAGAAATATCAGAGTCGGTCATGCTCACATATCTAGTCAGAAGCAGAAGTCAGTATTATACTTCACAAAAGGCTAGATAAGAAAAATGCTGAAAAAAAATCATTTCTAGGAGCAAATTAATCCCACTCTTCACATTCATTTTCTGTTTCCATTATGAAGATATGTCTGCCACTGTGGTAATAAAGTATGACTTATTTTACCTTATTATATCAGTTATAATGAGATGCTTTGATATACTTAGACATCATGTCACAGCTGAAGGGCTCACTGAATATTAATTAACATCAGTTTAGTAAATAGCTATTTATATGGATTAATGAATTCCAGCAGAATGTGAACAGTAAATTGTGATTTGATTAGTTTACAGACCTAGAGCTCTAATTTCAGTACAGAATGAAATCAATCAGTTATTTAACCCTTTCAGTGCTACTATAAAAAGTAATTTGTCATGGCAGAGATGCAAACAGATGGCATGAATACAAAACATGAGTAATGCAAGCTCCTTCAGTGATTTTAAAATATTAATCATTTTGAATGTTTTTATATCATAAGCCCTGCTATGTTGCATACACTTTAGAATAGAGTGTCATTTTAGTAGGGCAATGATAAACTGGCAAGCATTTCACTCTTAATCTTGGGAAATGCTCAGTGTCTGGATGGCTGCCACACTGCAATCTAATATCTTTGTATCATTATTTTCTTTGAGACTGCAAGAGCTATTCACCTGGAGCTAATGATGTTGTTAGTTTTGGATGGTATTACGTGCAGCTTGGCGTCATAGAAATGTATACAGTGACAATCCTTCTAGAAGAATAGATTGTCAACAGAATGTTTTTTTTTATTTTTTATAGTAGAAGGAATGCCACTTTCAGTGCATTCACAGAGGGTAGTTGAACACAGGCAGGACAAGAGCAGAGGTGCGATTGTTAAAAGAAGAAAACTAAGAAACGAGGGGAAAACTATCGCTAGTTAACATTTTCTGAATGTAGAGACACACACTTCTGAAACGTATGAGTCTGAGGATTACAGGCTTTCTAAGGCCTGCCCAGACTAGGCCAAAAACTAATTCTAATTCCAAAAGTAACAGCAGTGTTATTGTAAAGTATCTGTCAGCTCTGTCAGGGCTGAACTTACCATGGTTTATGGCACTATGAGGTGATTATACAAATAAGAATGTATATAGGTAATAATGGCAAAACAAACACACCTGCATCTCGAATATACACATGTCCGAATAACATGGGTGTACAGTTTGTATACCTGCGGTGGTTTTTGTGCTTGCTAATGACTGCACCACCTTACTATACCATCCCCTGCATTCTCAGGACTGTGTACTTACCCTGTAAATGTGCCCTTCCTTTCATACACAGGTATTTCTTTCATATTCATTTGTTAACTAGACAAAACCATTAGGGTGATTTCCCCCTTTATTCTAGGGTGACCCAGGACCATGAACTAAAAAAAAAAATGTATTCCGTGTGTTTTAGCAAATGGCAAATAACATTAGTGCAGGTGACTTGTGAACCATTTTGGAACAAAAGAAATTTGTTTATCAGTTACAACTGAATGCACATAATAAACCAATACTGAATTTAAAATGTGTTTCATGGAGAAGACCTCTTAAGTAATAATTAGCTATTACACCTGCTTTTTCATTTTTTAAAGATTATATGCAGTTTTCCTTTTTATCATAAAAGTTCACAGTTTTTTATATTTTATCAAAAAAACCTACATGTACTGATTCTGTACACAGTTTTATATTAGTTTTATTTGTTATTTTAATAAGACTAGGATGATGAAGTTTTAGCAGTCATTCATTTTTTTCTAATTATTGCTAACTATAAGTACTCCTTTGGTTTATCTGCCCCCTTTAACTTCATCATTTATAAATATACATACACACACACACTATATAGATATATATATATATATATATATATATATATATATATATATATATACACACACACACACACGCGCACGTGCGCCTCCCCCCCCACACACACATATAAACTTGCCACCTTTTCAAATGCCCAGAGTGGGGCATTCGTATGGAAATGCAAGACTCTGCAGGTCATAACTTCTCACAGCCAGAGCAAAGGACTGGACTTCACTTTTTTTGCTAAAATAAAAGCCAAGTCCTGAATAATTTGAGCTGTTTCTGTTGTTTCATAAAGTATTAAGGTGTTTCAGATGCAACTATCAGTGTAAACTTGGGGAAATCACTTTTGTCTTAATATTGCAATAAATTTGTGACATTTCTTGTTTTTTTTTCACAAGTCACAACTGCCCAAATAATTATGCTGCTTAAAAAGTCACAGATGGTAACCCATAGTGAGAACCTTTATGCTAATCTGAGTCATACAACAGAATACCGGAAGTCACTAATCTGGGGCACCAAACCACTAAGGTGATACATTCAGACTTCTTCATAACTACGTACAAATTTCCCAACATTCATTTAAATACTCCCCATACTCTGCTTCCTACAAAAGCAGTCAATAAAAATCATTTGTATTCCTTCATTTTTAAAACTTATTTGATATTGAAGTAATCATTGAACCCAGAAATTAAACTGATAACTAGTTTTAACTCCCATACGCATTCCTTAAATTTTAATAAATTATTTAAGCCCCCTCCTTTTATACTGTTATTCACTGAGTATAAAATGCTTGCATATCACAACAGTCTTTTTGAACAACTGATATATATATATATATATATATATATATATATATATATATATATATATATCTATATATCTATCTATATATATATATATATATATATATATATATATATATATACACACATACATGTATAGGTATGTGTATATTTATGTATTCTTTGTGAAGGTTATTTTGCATGTTTTAGCTCTTTGGACGTAACCATCAGTTATTCCCAGAGCCATTCCTCATCCACCTGATCTCTAGCAAGAAAATCAGGTGGGTCAATGTAGCCCAGTGTGCAGCCCTCCCCCAGGATGCCGATGCTGCAAAGCACCTGCTTTTGTATTCAAACTCAGGTCTCCTGGGCCATGGTTATGGCTTAGTCTCTCTCTTGAATATTTGACTGGTTTGTTGCACTTGTTTGAAGCTTTGACCAGAGTTTAGTTTATTTTGCATAACAGTAGCAATTCAAAATGCCTTATTGGGTTATTTAATTGTGTGTTGATTTAAAAAAAATCTTATTTTAAAGCAAGTAGTAGTTAACACTAAAGGTTTTAGAGCAAAAATATTGTGATTGGCAAATAAAGTCAAATGCATCAAATAATCAGGGTTGAATGATTCATTAAATTTAAAATTTCTTTAAGGTGGGAGCTTTCTAAGCATTTGATAGCCTTTATACCTTCATTTCATTGTTTGTTTAGTTTGTTTAGGTCTGGTGGACCTCAGCCATAAACAAATTGTATAACAAAAGAAGGAAGCTACTGCACGTCAGAGCAAAATCCCATGAAGGGAAGACATCTCTGATCAACATTAGCAGAAAACTACGTTCTCTCATAAAAACATCCAAGGCCAACTTTGAGAGAAAAATCGCTAAGGACACTAAAGATAACCACAAAGCCTTCTTCAGCTATGTTAGAAACCTGGGTGGAAACCCTCAGATATGCTCAGAGTTGGTTCACAACAACATAAAATACACTGAACCCACAGATATTGCCAACATTCTGGCTGACAGGTTCAGTGCAAATTTCTCCCTCCTTCACCCCCAAAAGAAGAAATACTTATCCCAGCTGAATGTAATCTCCTGTCATCTCAGATGTCCAAGTGAGAACCGCCCTAAACAAAGCAAAAACACAGCATCAATGGGACCTGACGGTATCCCGGGTTGCGTGTTACGTGAACTCAAGAGGAGCTAAACCCACACATAAAATGCTATTTAACCTTAGCCTTACTTCGTGATATGTACCTGAACATTGGCGTACAGCAACAGTGGTCCCACTCCACAAGGGGGGTGCCTCTACAGACCCTGGAAACTACCGCCCCATAAGCTTAACCAGCCTGGTCTGCAAAGCTATGGAAAGAATCATTATGGAACTCATAAACAGAGACATAGGGGACCTACAGACACTTGACCCCACCCAGTTCAGCTTTGTAAAGGGCAGATCCTGCCTTTTAAACCTGGTTGACTTTTTCGAAACAGTCACTAGAGCCATTGATGGGGGCAAAGCAGTCCATACAGCATACCTGGACTTGGCTAAGGCCTTCGACACAATACCCCACTCAGGCATCATAGATAAGCTCAACAGCTTAAAAGTAAACCCTTATGTCACTAGATGGATTGCAAACTGGCTAAAGGACAGAACCCATAAAGTCAAAATCGCTGGAGCAATGTCAGACTCAAAGCCGGTCACAAGTGGTGTCCCACAGGGATCTGTCCTGGGACCCCTCTTGTTCGGCATTTATTTCTTAGATGTTAAAGCAAACATGGGAGGGCTGTGGCTGACAAAGTTCGCAGATGACTGCAAACTAGGCGCCATAGTCGATACACCAGCAGACACACACATCCTACAAAAAGGCCTCACAGAAACGGACAACTGGTGCCGGAGTCACGGCCTTAAACTAAATGCCAAAAAATTTATAGTCATCCCCTTTGGGAAAAACAAAGTACCCACAAATTATCACATAGACAGCAACCCACTGAGTACGGAAAAAGTAATCAGAGACCTAGGGACCCAAGTCGACAGCGACCTCTCATTTGACACCCACGTTGCCAAAGTGGTTAGAAAAACATTCTACCTTGCACACCTCATCATGAAGGGATTCACATCCAGATCCAAGGATGTCATTGTACCCCTATATTCCTCCCTCATCAGACCCATGATTGAGTACAATGCCCCATTTGGTATGTACCTCACCCGGCATTTGCAACAGCTGGAGAGACCACAAAAGTACCTCACCAAGAGGATCAAGGGTCTCCAACATATGTCTTATTCTGCCAGACTAAAGAAACTTCAGCTCTATTCAGTAGCGTACCGCCTGCTCAGAGGTGATCTCTGCCTGACGTACAAGGCCATGTCCAATCAGGATCTGATGGACATGCTCCACCTCAAAAAATCCAAATCCATCAGGACCACGAGAGCTAAAGACTTAAACCTCGGCACAAGTATGAATAGGACATGCTGGAAGGATAGATTCATAACCCAGAGGCTTCCCATGCTTTGGAACAGGATCCCAGTTCGTATTAGGCAGAGCCCCTCACTGACTCTTTTCAAGAGAAATCTTGATGAGTGGATGGGAGATCATAAGTTTACCCCAGGGGTCACATCTGTGTCACTGCTAGACAGGGGCACAGTAAACTAATTATATTATATAAGGGGACCTTCATTGTGTCATTACTAGACAGAGGCACAGTATTCTAAATTTATTCTGTACATTTTTTGTACCATTTCATGGGGTGGCAAAAGCCACATCACTATGGCTAGGCTTACAAATGCCCCTGGGCAGATAGCCTAGTACTATACTATGAAACTATGAAACTATATATGAAATTTTACTTTTTCCCATACAGCTAGTGGTGTTTTAGCCATTTTATCAGTCTGAATAAGTACAGATAAGATAAAAGCAGTTTCTAGTTTTATATACTTTTCATATCGGCTTTATGTGTTAGTTTAGAAAAAACTGGACCAAAAAGTTTTATCAGGTATTTTTTTTCATTAGTTACAACTACAGTATTTGGTTTGTTTATTTCTTTTAAATAACAAATGAGCTTGAGGTGACAAGAAGGTATTCACCAAAATAGTAATTCCTCTTCATTATGATAAAATGGGAGATCATGTAATTGTAGCGTTTTGCATGTGCCTCTGCATTTGTATATCTGTGTGTGTTTGTGTGTGGTAATGAGAAAGTGTGTGTATGTTTTACTGTTGAGGAGGGAGTCATTTATAACCTATGTATACATCTATTTAACTGTTTGATGAGAGGGAGAGATAGGGAGAGAGAGTGAGAGGGAGCAATAGGGAGAGAGAGAGAGGCAGAGGGAATGATAGGGGGTGGGAGACAGAGAGAGTGAGAGGAGGAGATAGGGAGAGAGAGAGTGAGGGGGGGAGGGGGAGATAGGGAGAGAGAGTGAGACCGGTTGTCAGGGATAGAGAGAAAGTGAGAGGGATAGAGGAAGAGATAGCGAGAGTGTGAGGGGGGAGATGGGTTAAGAGTGAGAAGGGGAGATAGGGGACAGAGGTAGGGTGAGAGAGGTAGATAGGGAAAAGAGTGAGAGGGGGAGATAGGAGAGAGAGAGAGTGAGAGAAGGAGATAGAGGGGCAGGGAGGCGGGAGATAGGGGAGAGAGAGTGAGACAGGGAGATGGGGAGAGAGAGGGGGGGGGGGGGAGATAGGGAGAGAGAGAGAGTGAAAGAGGAAGATGGGGGAGTGATAGTGGTAAAAGGGAGGGGAGAGAGTGAGTGGTAAAAGGGAGGGGGAGAGAGTGAGAGGGGGACATAGAGGGGGCTAGAATGAGAGGGGTAGATATGGAGAGACAGAGAGAGGGGAGAGAGGGAAACAGAGATAGGGGGGGAGAGAGCGTGAGAGGGGGAGATAGGGAGAGAGAGAGTCAGTGACTGGGGAGATGGGGAAAGAGAGAGAGAGAGACAGTGACTGGGGAGATGGGGAAAGAGAGAGAGAGGGAGATAGGGAGGGGGAGAGAGAGTGAGAGGGGAGATAGGGAGAGAGAGAGAAAGAGAGAGTGAGAGGGGTAGAAACAGTATAGTATAATGATAAAACAGAAGTTTCAAAGCTGTTGTGAGAAAAGAAAAAATCTGGCATCTGTCCATGATTTATCTTTCCTTAGGAAACCTGACTCACTGTAAGGTACTGGGACTTCTTTTAAAGAGTTAAAGAATAAATCTAAATCTGTATGGTGTGTAAGTTGCATGATTCATTAATCAGAGATAGAATTGTGTGTAATATGGAGAGTCTGGGGAACAGGTTTATTGCTAAATGAAATGACTGAAATTATAACATCTTACTTGAAAGAGCATACAGAGGAATTAGTGTTATGTAAAATTTCTGTTGTCATAGAAAATAAGAAAACAAGCTAAACAGAATAAAAGTGAGCTGTGAAAGTCAAGGGAAGCATGATGAGTCTAAAAAACCATAAACCAATAAGTTTTGTGGCAGATAATGCTTTAAGCATGATAAAAGAGACCTGTCCTACAATAATTCAAGTGTGTAGAGGTGGTGGCAATGAATATGTTTCAATGTTAATGCATGTTCAACTGAATGTTCTTTTGTTCAAATGTTGTTGACATTTTGCATATCACAACAGTCTTTTTGAACTACTGGTATATCTATCTATATATACACCCCCACAACCCCGCTAAATATATATTCCAACTCCGAGATCACACTACAGTGAGGAAAGGTCAAATATCCCATTCTTCACTCTACCACGATCTCAGAAAATGCACTTCGAGGTCCGGTACATTCGATATTATGAGCATTCGCAATTTGTGTGATTCTCTCATATGATATAGACCCTGTCACTGCTGCTATTCTCTCTTGCCGTTAACCCATTAAGCTGTATACTTAACAGATTAGGTCATGGCTATAATTTGGCTCCCAGAAAGCAACAAAGTGTAAAGACGTCTCATCTTTTCTTTGTTGATTTAAAATTGTATAGCTCATCAGATGAGGAACTGAAAGCACAACTGCAAGTAGTCAAAACTTTTTCAGATGATGTAAGAATATCATTTGGTCTTGATAAATGTGCAAAAGCAACCTTTAAAGCTGGAAAGCTGCAGCACCAAGAAAACATCAGTTTGGGACAGGAATGTGATATAAAAAAACTTGAGCAAGAGGGAGTATATTAATATTTCAGAACTGATGAAGGCCGAACAATAAAATATGAACAAATGCGAATAAAACTTAGCAAGAAATATTTTAGAAGACTTCAGTTAATCCTGAAAACAGTGTTGAAATCTAGGAACAAAATTCAAGCTATAAACCAATTTGCTGTTCCTGTTCTAACATACAGTTTTGGAGTGATTGACTTGCCCCAAAAGGTGTTGGATAGATTAGACAGGAAAACAAGAAGGATGCTTCATGTTCATCAAATGATTTATAAAAATCAGTGCATACCAAGGTTGCATATTCTCTGTTATGAAGGAGGTATGGGCCTACTTAAAACTAATTACATGTACAGATCTGCAATTGTGGGACTGCATACATATCTGCTGGCTTCACAAAACCCAAATATAGTGTAAGTTTTGAAACATGAGGAGAATAAATCTAAGATGATTTCCCTTCTTAGTGTAGCAGAAGCATATCTGCATCAAGTGGGAAAGGAAATCAAGCAAGAAGTATTTATTTATTTATTTATTTATTTGCATTTGTTTTCCGGGATGGTCCACTGGGTCAAAAAGTGTCCATTTTCAGTGGAGGCCTGGGGAGAAAAGCTCCACATAGAAAATAAATTTAAATACAATCACATTTTCTACATACATAGAGAGATAACAACTTAAAAAAAAACAGACGTACAATCTTATCATAAATTTCTAGCTAGAATAACAAAGGCAGTATACATTATATACAAAATATACAAAGTACAGTATATCATCTGCTTTGGATACTGTAGAGTGAAGACAGCAAGAGATAGTTGCATAACTGTTAAGCAGAGGGGAGAAAAAAGTTAGTGAGATTAGGTGGGGGAAGATGATCTGTAGTCGTAGCCATATGTACATTGCCATAGGGCTAAGAGATGCTGTTTTAGAGACTTTTTGAAGGATATGTGATTGGAAATAGTTCTGATAGAGCTGGGTAGGGAATCCCAAGTTTTAGCAATGGTACATGAGTAGAGAGATCGACCAACTGCTAGATTGTGTATTTGCACTTTTAAAAGGAGTTTATTTTCAGATCTGAATTGTCGGGAGGGCTTATGGAGAGTAAACAGGGAGGTGAGGGATGGACATTTGGAAGATTTTGTAATGATATTGTGAGCTGTGGTTAACTGCAAGTAGATTAGGTGATGGGGAAGTTCAAGCCATTTTAGTTTATGTAGGGAGATGCAGTGATGGGAGGAGTAAGTTTGTTGGTAGTGAACCTGGTAACCTTGTTATAACAGGACTCAATCTTGGATTTTAAAGAGCTTTGAATGTTAGTGAACAAATGGGCACTGTATAAAAGTGAAGGAAGCAAATAGGATAGTGCAAGGGTTTGTCTAGCGGTGAGTGTGAGGTACAATTTATGCTTATAGAGGATGCCTAGTATCTAATGTTTTTTTTTGATGCAAGTAGATAAAAATTAGGTAGCAACTGAATGTACCAAAAAAACAAAAGAAAGAATATAAGGTGAAGAATCAGATGAGAAGGCAAGAAATTTGGAAAATGCATAAATATAGTTGCCAGTGTAGAAAACTCTTGAAAGAACCACATGGTGATCAGGATCAAATGCAGGAATGGTTAGGGAGATGCAAATTCAAACCAAAAGATGAAAAGTTAATATTGGCAGTCCAAGATAGTGGCCTGTGTACACATTGGTTTACAGAGTCCATTGAACATGTGGGAGAAACAAATGTAGGTTTTGTAAAACAGAATTGTAAACAGTTGCATGCCTTGCTGCTGGTTGTGACATACTAATGGCAGAAGGACTGTATACCGAAAGGTATAATAATGTAGCAAGACTATTCCACTGAGGATTGCAGAAACATTATGTTATTTTTTTTAAAACAGCTTTATTGAAAACATTAATATAATGAACAGATATTTTGAAAAAAATTGAATAAGTAAAATTTTTTAAAATACAATATATAAAAAAGAAATAATAATACAATAACTATAATAGCACAGTAAACTATGTACAATGATTTTCACTATATATCAAATAACAGGATCAATTAATTTTAGCTTGACAGAAGAAAAATGAAAACATAGAATAAAAGATTAAAAAAAAAGGAAAGATTACTGCATTAATCATGTATCCAGTTCTTTAACTAATAATTCATGTACATTTTCCCATTTGTAATGTAATTTTGTATTCCTTGTAGATTTAGATTTGATAGTTAACATTTCTAACTTAGATATTTCCAAGAGAAGACCTTTAAACTCTTTAAATGAGAGAACTGATGAGGAATTCCAATTTCTTGTAATTATTTTCCTGGCAATGGATGGTATAGACCAGAGCAAAGAATATTTATTTTTATTTATACAGTCTGGGACAGGTGTATTGAATAATACAAGCTACTTTGTAAGCATAAAATTGTTTGTAAAAATTGCCTGTAAAAAAGTGTTAACTTCTTCCCAAAATGTCTTTAATAATACACAGTAATAAAATATATGAATTAAATCAGCATTTCTTACTGCGTTACATCTCCAGCAAATAACATCTTGTTTAGTTATCTTACTCATTTTCTGAGGTGTGATGAAATATTTATGTAAAAATCTCCATGTGAAGAGTCTCCATTTAATGGAGGAAGTGGTTTTGCTGGCTGACTGAAGGAAATTAACTTTGTCTTTTTCTGAGAGAATAAAACTATCGATTACTGAAAATGAATTCCAATAGTTATCTGACTATACATCTAGATCTTGTTTAATTGCTTTATAAATATATGATATATTATTTTTAACTGGTAAAGTATTATAAGTGTATAAAATCAAATATTGAATACGTTTAGGTATTTAATTTTTAGCATTTGAAGGGATTAAAATTAGCTTATCTTGAATATATTTTCTAAACTCTTGCAAATCAGACTAAAGTAGAGAGTTAAGGTTATATTCATCTATAAGAGCATTAAGAGATTTTGCCTAATTTTTATTTAACATTTGATGCAAAAACATTGTTTTTGTTTAAATAACAACATTTTAGAATGATCTGCATATAGAATTATACCTTGTGTATAGGCAATAGGGA
The DNA here is from genome assembly GCF_019279795.1 of Protopterus annectens. Taxonomy (NCBI): domain Eukaryota; kingdom Metazoa; phylum Chordata; order Ceratodontiformes; family Protopteridae; genus Protopterus; species Protopterus annectens. The sequence continues at coordinate 1,708,785,002 of NC_056741.1, read as the reverse complement.
AGATGAGGAACAGCCAATTTTCAGAGATTCTCAACCTAAATATATAGTATTTAAAGGCCCTTAAAATTAAAATTATATAAGTAGATTTAAGCATTTGAATGGAATAATTGGAAAAATACTCTCTCAAATTCCATATAAATTAATTATTTAACTGTGGTAGATGTTTGTTATTTTCGTTTTTGGTATTTTGGGATAAATTTAACATAATTTCCTTCCATTTTGCAAAATACTCTCCATCAATAAGATAAACAATTGTTTTAATAACTGACGAAATTGAATAAAGGTCTAAATTTGGTAAAGATATACCTCCACTTTCCCAGCTATACATATGATAGGGCAATGCAATTTTAAGCTTTATCAGATGCCATAAAAAGTTCGTAATCAGTGTGTTAATTTTTTTAATAAAAGAGCCTGTAGGGGGAATAGAGATAGATTGTAATTATGTATAAAATCTTTGGAAGCAAGATCATCTTTATAATGGAAAGTTTTTCATCCATTGTAAATAAAATCTTGTTCCACTTACTAATTAGAGTCTCTATGATAGTTATACTTTTACTATAATTTAGGTGTAAGATATCTTTAATATTGGTTGCTATAATTATACCTAAATATGTTATTTGTTGGGACTGAGGTATATATTTTTATATTGGTCTTGTATATTATAACTTTTGGAACCAATTAGAAGAATCTGTGTTTTAGCATTATTAAAATTAAGACCAGAACTTTTTTGAAATATATCCATATTTTTAAAAATTCTTGTAAGGTAGGGTTAGTACCACCAAGAGTGATTAATACATCATCAGCAAACATTTGGATTTTTGACGTTTCATTACAATTTAACCTATATTATTGTTATCCCTTATTAGGTTAGCCCAAGGTTCCATAATTAATGTGAATAAAAGTGGAGATAGAGGGCAACCTTGTCTGGTTCCTTTTACAATGGGTATATTCTGGGATATACTTGTACCTAGTTTTATGTAGGCTTGACTTTCATTATATAATTGAGTTTTAAGGTTAATAAAGCTATTATAAAAGTTTAAGTCCTTCAGTAAGATGAAAAGATAGTTCCAATTAACTGTGTCGAAGGCACAGTTAATATCTAAACTAACAAGAGTCAAATTATTCTTTAAGGCTTTTACTGATTCAGTTAATATTAGACACTCTAAATTGGCCCTAGGTGTGAGTGAGTGTGTGTGCCTTCCGTGGAAGGTTGGGCGCCGGGCTGGCAACTCGACACCGTAAAACTCTACTGCCAATCATGAGTGGACAGGTAATCCGCTGTGGCGACCCCAAACCAGGAAAAGCCGAAAGAAGAAGAAGAAAAAGAAGTTATTTTTATGTTATCATAAGACATTCTATTAATTATAAAACCTGTTTGATCCATATCTACCAAATATGGTAAAAAAATGTTTAAGTCTATCAGCATAAATAGATTTGAACATTTTATAGTCTGTGTTTAATAATGAAATGGGTCTGCATGAAGCACATTTTACAGGAGCTTTATCAGACTTTAGTATGGGGGAAATAAATGTGTACTACCAAGAGGGAAGTATAATGTTGTTATTTTTAGCTATATTGAATACTGTATGTAGTAGAGTTAACGCTTTAGCAGGCAAAACCTTATAGATTTCAGAAATGATACCATCGTTACCAGGAGCTTTATTTCGCTTAAGTTTGGTTATTTGATTTTTTTACTTCTTTAAAATATATTTGTTTATCTATTAATTTTATTTGTGCTTCATATAGTCTGTTCTTTATATTATTATGTATAAAAGATTGAATATCTTTTGTACTATTAATGCTATCATTGGTTTGGTTTAATTTAAAAAAAATTCTCTAAATTCACTTAATATATTTGGTAAATCAGAAACCATTTTTTTTTGTTGGAGAATAGATTTCTTTAATATGGTGAAGTTTATTTAATCTTTTAGTTTTGTTAGCTAGTATATTCATGGATCTAGGATTTATAGAAAAAGTTATAAGTTTATATTTTTCAAGATTTATGATAACTTTATGGTTTAAAATTTCCATGTATTTATTGTTTAAGGTATTTATTTCATTCATTCTGCCTTTCTTATCTGGATTCTTTGAAGCAACAAACCTTAAAATATCTAACTTTGTTTGTATATCTTGAAGGTCTTTATCCCACAAAATTATTTTCTTTTTATACCAATTAATAATTTTACCATATAGGTAAGCTTTCAGAGCATCCCAAATGTATACTTCAGAAGTTCCCTGTGTACTATTAAGTTTAATAAAATGTTGTACTTTTGTAGTGAAGAAATCAATAAAATTTTTGAGTTTAATTATGTAGGCTGGTATCCTTTTAATTTGAACATTAAATGTGGAGTTTAATATAAAATCAAATGTTATGGAATTATGGTCCGAAAGGGGAAAAGAAATCACTTTTGAGTTTGATAAGAAATCAGTTAAGTTATTGGAAATTAATACCCTATCTATTCTTGAATATGAATTATGTCTATGTGAGTAGAATGTATAGAACAGTGACTTAGCATCAGTAAAGGTATTAATATTTCATGTATGAATCTAAAAATTCATTCAGTAATTTATCTATAGTTGGAATGTTCCTTTTACCACTGGTACTAGAGTCCTTTATGTCAGAAATACAATTAAAATCCCCAGCAAGAATAATACTACCTTTAGAAAACTGAACTATATGTTCTATATGTTGTTTCACTGTTGTAGGTCCAATGCCAGGAATCCAATACATATTTATTAATGTCAAAATGTTCTTATCTTTGTAGATGTCAACTATTTTAGGCATAGGCAATGTATATTTCCATAGTATGGCCACCCCCTTTTTTTGTGTGTATGTTCTGAGCTAATCAAAAGTTTGTAAGATTTGGATTCCAATTTTGTGACATCTTCAGTTAGTAAATGAGTTTCTTGGAGAAATATTAATTGAGAATTATGCATTTTAAGATATTTGTTCAAAGATCTTCTCATTAGGATTACTTAATCCATTGATGTTTAATGATATACACTTTAATGATGTCATGAAACATTAATGTTCGGAATATCTGTTGTTGAATAACACTCCTTTTTCCCCATATTTTATAAGTGAATAGAAATTTAGTATTAGGAATACAATTATAATTTACACATAAAACATGAAAACCTTTCATCCGATGAAATATGTTTACATCAAATTCAGTTTTGTAAGATTTGGTGAACATCATAATAACTATTAACAGAAACTTATAACATTTATTAATAACATAGACTCTTTCAAAACCCCCCCTGGAGCTAAAAATTCCTAATTTGAGTGACATCTATCACCCAAATTGACCATCAAGCTAGCAACAACATTCATCTCTTCCCTGTCTAAATATATATGTTGTTGCATAATTTAACAAACACCCATTAAAATTGTATGTACCAATTCAAGAAACAAATTAAAGTAAATCAAATGTAACTGTTTCATTTTAACTTTTGTCAAATGAATTCAACATATCATAAATACCCGTCATGTATTATATAATAATGCAAAAGTCATAACTAATTTATATGTAATAGACTGCTATAATAATCAATAAGTAGACTAACCCCCTGTGTCTTTATGTATTGTGCCAATATCTAACAACACTATTTCCCCATCTCCATGTATCTGAAAAAAAAGCATAGAAAATATTACATTTTAGTTTCCCAGTGTAGTATGAGATTCCATTAAAAGTGCTCAGTATTTTCTAAGAAGGAATGTATTCCCTTTCTTACCTTTAGGACCTTTAGCAATCTGAAAGAACTTTTAGATTCATCAGAATATATCAAAATACTAGTTTATATGGTAAACATCTGCATCTGAGACTATAATGTATGCAGCAAGCTATATTCATATATAATATATTATGTTTCAGTCATTATTTATCTATTTTCTGTCTGTACTAGAATTATTCTTATTTCTGATTTTTGTGTCTTGTAAAAGAATATTAACTTTTGCTTAGGTGTCATGAAAAGCTTTATATATATACATTTCTTTTCCCTTTCTTCTTTCATAAATACTTTAATGGTGTTGCTATATATGCCTTATGTTTGTTGTACTAATCAAAAGAGACAAATTAAATAAAATAGAATTATAAATACAAGTGTAGAAACATAGGGGTATAAATGTGGGTTCCTATTACCTAATCAAACTTCCAGAAGGTCAAACACCAGAAGTTCGAACCTGGAAGTTCAAAAGGTAAAAATGTCGAAGCCACAGAAGTCCGAATTCTTTCCCAGGGAAAGAATTCGGTTGGATGTTTCTGTGGCTTCGACATTTTTCCACTGTGGTGTGAAGGTTACGAAATGGGTTAAGTTAAGTATGTGATTGTGACGGACGTTGGGGATAGGGTGCGGGTAAGGTAAGTGTGTGATTGTGATGGACGATGGGGTTAGGGTGCGGGTAAGGTAAGTGTGCGATAGTGACGGACTTTAGGGTTAGTGTGCGAGTAAGGTAAATGTGCGATAGTGACGGACTTTAGGGTTAGGGTGCAGGTAAGTTAAGTGTGCGATAGCGATGGACTTTAGGATTAGGGCGAGGGTAAGGTAGGTGTGCAATAGTGAGGGGTTAGGGTGTGGGTTAAGGTTAGTGCATAGGTAGTTATGTATGTAAGGTTTAGTGTAGGTTTATAAGGTTTTTGGTGTGCTTGTGTTGTGTGTGTGTGTTTTTCAGAACAGAAATTTTTTTCCCTGGGAAAAAATTCGCTGTTCTGATGTTTCGATGTTATTACATTTCGATCTTCCAAGTTTGAACATCTGGTGTTCGGCCTTCTGGAATTTCGATAATGTAATATGAACCCTATAAATGTATCAAAAATGCTCTGCTTATACACCCTCATAAATGCTTTTAATATAACAATTATATTATACAGGTTACTTAGCTGCAGTTCATTATTTGACCTGTAGATGGCATCAGAGACAGTTTATTCAAGCTATTATCCAGCTCTGCAAAGGTTCTCAGCAGATAGTTCAGACTGTAAACAGCTCCATGGAAACAACACTTTTTTCTTGCTTTCTGTTGAGGCAGTCGCAGTATGAACAGGTAACAGAATTGTTCAGCAGTTCAGATGCACAAGATAAAGGAGGAAAAACTTTTGCAGCTATTTTCTCCTTTTTTTATTTTTGAAAGCTATAGATTATCTTGTGGCAAGACCAGGAAACACAAAAGCAGACAAAACAAAAATGCAATAGAGGGTAAAATGCCAATACTAAATAGCGCAAAGCCGAGAAACAAACCCAGCAAACCACTAGACCACCATGGACACATTAATCCGCACTAAACCCTTCATTTCAATAATATTGCTATGTATGCTATATGCTTGTTATACCAATTAATATAAAATTTACATAACTATAATAGAATTATGAAGACTAGTGTATAAAATGTAAGGGTTTAAATGTATCAAAAGTGCTTTGTTTATGAACATTCATAAATGCTTAAATATAGCAGACATATTATATATGTTATTTAGGTGCAGTTTTTCAATTAAGCTGTAGATGGCATTAGAAACCGTCTATTCTAACTATTATTTATCTTTTACGAAGCTTCTCAGCACAAGGTTCAGTCTATAAACGTTTCCATGGAAACAACACTTTTTTCTTGCTCTCCATTGTAGCAGCTGCAATGCAAGGACAAGCCAAGGTTGTTTAACAGATCAAATGCATGAGCTTGAGGAGGGAAAACATTTACAGGTTTTCACTAAGAAAACTGTTAATTAGCTTGTGGGAAAACTGGGAAACATAAAATGAACATTAAGAAAGACATAAGGGAGGCAGAAAAGCAATATAAAACGTTAAAAAACCAACAATCGCCATCTCCCAAACCCAGTAAACCACTAGACTACCACGAACATATCATTCTATACAAAATCCTCCATTCCTTCATAACCAACAGCAAAGAGGAAAATAGAAAGAAAAATAAAAGAAATAAATTAAAGCCTCTCCATAAATATTTACATTTTTAAAATAAATATCAAATTAATTACTTCAAAAACATATCAGGTCACTGAAAGGGAGAAAAGATAAACTTTTCATATGTCTATTACCACAAATAACACCACATTCCAGCAGCAGAACAGGGGATGGGAAACATAATTATTAAAGCAGCAAGGGTCTCTCTTCACAGAGAGGCAGAGAAATAAAACAGCAAACAGTTAAAAACAAATGAAATAGATTATATTGTAACAAAGGCTCTCATGTTCTCATCTATAAGTCTCTGTATCTACTATAGTTCCCCAAAATACCATAAATTTCAGTCCCAAACATACGGAGCATTTATTATAGCAGACAACAACCACTATTTAAAGATAATAAATAAATAAATAGCTTTTACTTGCTATAGAAATTGAACTAGAATAAACTAGACTTAATAATAACAGACTATAAAATACCATTAAAACAACTATGTACCATAAAAAGACATTTAAACAACAAAGACTCACCTGTTGAACCATTTCCCCAACTTCTGGGTTAGTTTTTAAGACTTGGGTAAATAAAAGCCATGGTAAAATAGTTTAATTAGTCACTTATTTTTGAGCTTCTTTTTATGTTCAGAGACCTTCCAAGGAACTGTTATCAGCATTTCTATTAAGGCTGTCATTTGCCCACTCCATATCCTCTATTTTTATCAAGCAGTTTTCTTGTTTTGACAAAAGTAATGGCAGAGTCTATGTCATCAAATATTTTTTGACCATCTTGAAGAAATATTTTTAATCTGGAAGGAAATAATAGGTGTGTCTTTATTTGGGCTTTCTTTAGTTCTTTTAACATTGGCAAAAAAAAACTTTCTTTTGACAATTACAGAATATAAATAATCATTATCAAAGCATATGACATTTTTATATTTGATAGGAGATTTAGCCCAAGCAGTCTTTAATACTATCTCCTTGTCATGAGAAGATAAAAACTTCACTATAACAGATTTAGTAGAATTGGATTTACCTTTTTTTTTGCAGTAGCCAAGGACCTGTATGTGCTCTTTCTATCCAATATGAGAGAGCTTCAAGAAGCTGAAATACATCAGGGAGCCAAGATGTTAAGAATTTTTCTATATTACCTTCTTCAACATTATCAGGCAAACCAAAAAGTCTAATATTATTTCTTCTTGAGCTATTCTCTAGATCATCAATTTTTGTTTGTAAAAGTATTTTGTTTTAATATATTGTGCTCACCTTCTTGAATTCTAGTATCCATATCATTTTGTGAAGTCTCTATACCAGTAATCTGTCTCTTTTGCTGCTTAAGGTCTTCATGTAATATTTCCATTTGCTGGGAACATTTTTCTTTGAAGATGTCCAGTTTCTCATCCATTCTGTCAATCTTTGCTGTCAGTTCTTGAATGTTAGTTAATAATGACTGAAGTTCTTTCTTAATAGTTGTTTCTTGAAGTATAGATTTGGAATAGCTCATCCTGTAGTCTGAAGTCCAAATATTTTCCCTAGTACTTTTTGACAGGAAAAAAAAAATGCCAAAATGTTTATATACTATCCTAATGAATGATTAATAGAATCCAAATATATATATATATATATATATATATATATATATATATATATAAAACAAAAGTAGGATAGATATACTCAAAAAATCCTGTCATAAATATTCTGTAAAAACAGAGCAGAGAGAAAGTGCTGTTACTAAGTGCTCATCTTGGCCACACCTCCCAAACATTATGTTATTGAAGTGGCTGAAAAACACTGGGAACATGAGCCACAAAGCATCATAGAAAATGATGAAGTCTACTTCACATGGGATCACCCATAACCAACAGTTCAAAAGATAGATGCGAGAAAACCAGATATAGTGGTCTGTGAAAAGAAGACAAAAGTAGCATTGATCATTGAAATCGCTACACCCAGTAAATACAGTGTCTTGTGTACAGAGAGACATAAAATGATAAAATATCAGGATTTGCAGGCAGTTGTTGATTATTGCAAATTATAGTTAACTTGAGCTGTAAAAATGTTTTTCATTCATGCTTCTGTAAGCTCTACCTATCTGTTCACTGACTTCATAAAAGTTTCCTATATTGTACTTTATGTATGTCTTTTGGTAGGATCTGTGCTGCGTAGTTGGGATCAAGTGTGAAAAGGGTCTTCAAACAAGCTCACCTACCTATCAGATGCAAATAAATAAATAAGGTTGATTTTTTTGTGGGAAATGTTAATGCTTTCAAAGCAGAAACAAGTTAATGCTTTATAGGTCTATTATGTACTAGAAGTAAGGTTGCAAAATAACTCTTATTTAGCTGTTTAGTGAAAGCACACAATCTGCAATATTGTGAATGAAGGAAATAGATGCAGTTAGTTTTCTGTAAGGTCATAAGGCAAAAATCACAGTCTAAGAAAAATATTTAAAAATTAAAAGAATGTTAGCAAAAATAACATAAAAATGTCAGTGCTAGAAATGGGCTTGCAATAATTATCATCTTAACAAAGTTGCAGAAATTATTATTTTTTATTTAATTTATTTTATTTGAATTTGTTAACCTGAGTAGTCACAATTTACCAATTTCAGTCTCTATTCGAGCAAGTACAAATGTAATATACATGGATCTGGTACAGTTCAGGCAAAAACAGATAGAAAACACAGAGGTAAATACAGTAAGAGTGTAGAAAACAAGTACATTTATAGTAATTGAAAGCAGAGTAACAATATATATATAAAATATACAGTGATATACATTTGTATACAACTGCCAAGGTATGAGAATGGCTAAGTATAGGTTTAGGTGGGGCAGAAAGAGGGAAGGAGGTAGCAGGCAGAGAGAAGCAGAGGTGGTTAGATAATATGGTTGGAGGGGGTTGCCCTGACACTTGGCTGTGAGTTTAAGATGAGGTTTAAGCTGAGGTTGGAATAGAGTCATTAATATAACAGGAGAAGAAACTCCCAAAATGTCAGACCCAGTACACTGATGCTTTGTGTCTGGAGCTTGTAAGTAGGGAGATAAGATGCTGTGGCATCTGAAGTTGTATTTGGGCAGCAGTCTTGTTAGTTTGGTTGCAAAGTGAGAAATGGCTTGATTGTTAAGGAGTGTGAATAACAGAGAGCCTAGAAGGAGCTGACATTTCTATAGGACTGAGAGACAGGTGATGTTTTTCAAGGGATTTGCAGTGATGTTCCTGTTTTGTGGAAAGGATAATTAACCTACAGATTTTGTTCTCTATAGTTTGTATACATTTTGAATTCCTTTTTGAAGCTGAAGCAACTGATTTTACATATTGAAGGTGAAAAAGTGCTTGGCATGTATGACACCTTAGCAGCTGAAATCAGGGGCGGCTCGTGGCATAGGGCTGCCGGACTGCAGCCCCCTCAAAAATAAAAAAGAAAGAAACATGAGAAAGAAAATAAAAAAGAAAGAAACATGAGAAAGAAAAATGAAAGGACTTCGTGCATGTAGGATCTCACGGGTCTTTCAGTATTGTGCTTGTGCTTTACTGGAGTTTGTATTTGTGTGTGGTGTGTGTGTGTGTGTGTGTGAAAATGCCCCAGGTGCTTATGGTGGTGTGGTAGGGAATGCCTCAGGCTTGAACCCTGTACCCTGTATGCAGGTGTTAAAGACTTGAGTTCCCTACCCACCACCATTTGTAAAAAAATTTCAGATTTTTGCCTCATATTCGATCTGATCTGTTCCTCATAATATCTGTGGTTTGTAAATGTTGCAATGCTTAATATTTGATGGTGTAGTAGTAGCATTGTTGCCTCACAGCTGCAGGTTCTTGGGTTTGATTCTTGGCTGGGGTTCCTTCTTTGTGGGGTCTGTATCTTCTCCCTGTGTTTGTGTGGGTTTGCTTTTGTGTCCTCCCATGTTACAAAGACATGTCTGCATTATTTCTTACTGGGCCTCTACTGAAAATTGTTTATTTGTTCCAAGTCAGACTGTCCTGATTAAAAAATGTTAAATAAAATTGACAGGCATTTGAATTTCAGACTTCAGGTTTCTGAATGTTTAATTCCTTGCATAATTGATGGTGTGGTGGTAGTATTGTTGCCTCACAGCTATAGGTTTTCTGGTTTGATTCTTGGTTGGGGTGGCTTCTGTTTTGAGTCTGCATCTCCTGCCTGTGTTTGTGTGGATTTGCTCTGGTGCCCTGCCATTTTACAAAGATGTGTCTGCATTTTTAATCCCTGCGTCTCTGCTGAAAATTGTTTTTGTTCTGTCCGCAGTAAAATTGACAGGCATTTGAATTTCAGACTTCAGGTTTCTGAATGCTTAATTCCTTGCATAATTGATGGTGCGGTGGTAGTATTGTTGCCTCACAGCTATAGGTTTTCTGGTTTGATTCTTGGTTGGGGTGGCTTCTGTGTGGAGTGTGCATCTCCTGCCTGTGTTTGTGTGGATTTGCTCTGGTGCCCTGCCATTTTACAAAGATGTGTCTGCAGTTTTAATCCCTGCGTCTCTGCTGAAAATTGTTTTTGTTCTGTCCGCAGTAAAATTGACCGGCATTTGAATTTCCAACTTCTTGTTCTTCAGAATACATAGTAGCACAACCTTTTTTTAGCAATTTTCGAAGTTTATAAGATGAATATTTTAAATTTGTCCCTATTTTTGGGACTGTATTCCCCCATTATTGGCTTCGTCCAGGTTTTTGTGCTAAGGTTGACAGCTATGGCAAGAACTGAATTCACTGAATATGTTTGAGGGCTGTATTCCCTCATTACTGGGTTTGTCCAGGTGTTTTGTACTAAGAGGTTGACAGCTATGGTGAGAACTGAATTCACTAAATGATAGCCATTTATGTTTCAGTCTTCCTCTTATTTACAAAGCAGCTGATGTGGCATAGTGGTATGTTACTCTGACTGTTTTTTGCTCAGGGACCTTGGCAGTAAAATATATGGTGGCAGCACAACATTTTATTCTAGCAACTTTCCAAGATTATACAAGCAATGTTTAATGTGTCCCTGTTTTTGGGCTTTTGACCCCCCCCCAATACATTTTGGCTTTTTCCAGTTTTCTTGAGCTGCGAAGTTGAGATGCAGTTGAGTATTGAGTAGATTTTACAAGGAACTGAGAGCTGCAGGGGAATAGAAGTTTAGTGCTTTGACAAGTTAATACTATAGCACAACAGGCTGTGTACTTGCTTTTGATGCAGAAGGTTGTGGGTTCTACTCCCACAAGGGGTAGATGCTGCCGTACTGAGAATGTTCTCCTTGGTGAAGATACTATGAGTTCGTTATCTGTTTGCCATCCATTTCCTCTTGCAATATTATTACTAGCTTATCATTTTTTTAATGTAATATAGACAATTTATTCCTGAGGGGCAACAGACACTTTATTTTTCGATGAAACCATGAAATATAAAGGTGATTGCTAGCAGCAACCACTTCATTAGTTACAGATTTCTTTAATGTGGAATTATTTAGATGACTGACTTCAGAGATTGTGCATATTTACTGATAATGGACTGTAGAATTGTGCATATTTACTGATAAAGGTGGACTGTAGAATTGTGCATATTTACTGATAATGGTGGACTGTGGAATTGTGCATATTTACTGATAATGGTGGACTGTGGAATTGTGCATATTTACTAATAATGGTGGACTGTGGAATTGTGTATATTTACTAATAATGGTGGACTGTGGAAGTCTGAGTAGAGTTTTTATGATAAATGTTCTCAACTGGGCAGTTTTGCCATTATGGGTGCATATGGTTTGTTTCATTGCTTACTGGAAAAATGTTCAAAACAAATTTAAAACATCCTGTAACAAGTGTACTGTATTGTACAAGGAATATAATTTTAGTACAATGAGGAAGGTGTATCAAAGAGCACATGTATGTTTCATATGCAAGGAGCCTATGATTCGAAAACAGCCCAAAATTAATCTTTATCTGCCACTGGCAAAATGTATTTTCCTTGAATGTGGGTTTCAATGCTGTTTCAATGAATGTGAGTTTCAAGGGCAGAGAAGTTTTAATGCTAAGTTTTCATTGTGAGACTGCATTGCTTTGTTTAACAGATGACTTAGTGTTTGTGCTGTAAAATACAAAATAAAACTTTCAAATGAAGTCCAACTCATCATAGAAGTAAAGCAGTATGCACATTAGTGTTTATGGTAAATGGAGTGAAATAGCCAAGTATAATGGTTCATTGGAATGGCTGCAGAGGCTCCATTCAACCATTATTTTGTCAGGGGGGGAAGGGCAGCAAACGCAGACAGGCCCAGCTGAACTATACCTCCCAACTGTCCAGATTTTCAAAGAATGAATAGATTTTTGATTCTTATTTTTGGTTTGTTCATAAAATTTGTAGTTTTAATTCCTAAATGATTTGCCAGAAGTCACTCTAAGTTTCAGACTTCATAACCTTCAGAAAAATGCATGTTAAAGTAAGAGCTGTTCTATCAACTGTCTCAATTTATACAAGAGCAATTTTAGTACTGTTTATATGTGCCCCCAATATATTTGGCCTTGTTCAGATTTACTGCATTAACAGGTTGAGAGGTACATGCAAATAAATTGCTTTATAGAATTAGGCATAGCCAACCTCTCAACTGTCCCCAATTTTTGGCTCAAAATGTTGCTCTTCCCCCTTATAATCCCTCCGCAAAATAGCAATTTTGGAAGAAAACATGGAGGGTTTACAATTAAGAAATAACTGTAATAATCAAAGTTATAGATTACTTGAAATGCATGTAGATTCTTTTATATTTTGTCAGCTGCTCAAGGTAACAGTAGATTCTTTTATATTTTGTCAGCTGCTCAAGGTAGCAGTACTAATATTAAAGTGTCCCTTCTTTGACAGGTAGCAGCTGTATTGTGTGTCTATTTTATATTTTTGCATCACGTTTTTGTCCATTTTTCATAAAATTGTGTTTTTTGGCAAATTAGTGACATCACTAAAGACTGAAGTTAGAAAATGACAGACATTTGAGTTTCAGATTTTATACCCTTCAGAAAATTCATACTAATGCAAGACCTATTCTATTATCTTTCTAAGTTTATTAGAGCAATATTTAAAAATTGTCCTTATTGTTGGGCCTTTGTCCCACTTCTGTGTATGGCTTTGTCCAGATTTCTTGCTCTTGAGGTTGAGAGGTATGACAAATGTATCAGGGCCATCACAGTCAGCCAGAGAGATTTCAAATTGTGACATGCTTGTTGCACCCCACTCCTCCATGTAGTGACTCTGGATGTGTCCAAGCAAGTTAAGGAGTAGTTGTATCTACCTTGGATGGGGAGGACACACTGCATAAGTACTACAGTGGCTTTTCATCTGTCCTTGATTTTGCAGAATGGTCTGGTTTCTGTCATATTTTTGTACTGTTGATTTATGCTTATTACTCAAAGTGCCTGTTGCTCTGTGTTTTTAAGTAGCAATGCTTTAATGACCATAAGGTAAGCTTGTCTGAGATCGTAAGATGCAAGTAAGCTTTAATAAGCATACTGTTAAAGAATTGCCAACATTGAGAGCCTTTCTGTTGTTGCCATGCAGAGAATACTTGACTAGATAATGTATAAGCCTTGGGTATTAAAGGACAGGATTCCATTATTTTAAAAAGCTCATTACACTTGTTGGAGACTTCCAGTCATCTCTACAGACTTTACCCGTAAACTAAACAGAATGCCAATCATGTGTGGTCCATAACCTGTACAGTAATCCTTTAAGCAATGTATCTTGAGCTTGTTTCTTGTTTGCTTTTCATTTTTACTTTTATCATGTTTTCCCCATGAAACAAGTTGTCAGGCAGCAGATCTTTTTGGATAAGAAACATTTTTACAAGTGGGGGCATCACATAGATTTCTACTTTCAGCATGTTACTTAGTACTTTAATAAAGCTGAATATATTATAATTAGGACTGCAGTGCAAGGAGAAGTGGTTTGAGTTGAGTGCTTCTGGTTTTTCTTATACTTGATTTTGACTGGCATTCCAGTAATGTATTTAAAAAGTAATTTATTTTTTCATGCCTCACAACCTTTTGTTTCCATCTAGATATTAAGTAAGCTGTCATGCAGCCAATGCATTGAAATATTTTTATTCTTCTACACTTATTTTTGTCTTGATTGGACTTTCATAATGATGGTTTGCCACCCAGGGCAGCGTATTTAATTAAAGTTAGTTTTTTGTGGTTTTGTGCATAGCTCCTCCCCTTTCTGGTTGACCACACCCCCTCCCCTTGACCCCACCCATTCAGCTGTCTCCTGCAGCCCCCCTGTGATTTGAAGTCACCAGCCGCCACTGGCTGAAATGCATAAGTATTCAGATATTAAGGAACACTTGGCATATTATTTGAGCCAAGAAAATTCTATTTAGAAAGTAATGCAGGAAACTGTTGAAACACTTTTCAAGTACTAGTAAAGGCAGGCAATAATGACAATAAATTTCAGTTTTACGCATAATGATACTGAAAGCAAAACTCAAATACAAACCAGTGTGTCTTGTGTACTAAGAGGAAACATAATTGTGGAACTGCATCTTACACTGAACGGTGTGTCATAGAAGGGCACTGAACAGAAAAATAAACTAAATATAAATGTATTGCATATATTCAGGCAAATAAGCTAATTCCAAATATACAACAGTTAAAACAAGATGAGTACATAAAGAGAATAAGTATGTCTGTTGAAATGGTAGTTATTCTCATAGCAATATATATTTATATATATATATATATATATATATATATATATATATATATATATATTTGTAGGAGGCTTACAATCAGGTGCTCGAATCACTGCAGTTTATGTCATTTTTGATGAAGCACAGCAGCTTGAATCATCCATTGCTCATATAACAGGTGTTTGGCCTCCATAGAGACTTTAATGCTTTTTGCTTTATTCAGCCCTCGTTAGGTCAATCATTGAATATAATGCCCTCTTAGGTATATATCTGTTCAAACACATGCAACAACTGGAACACTTACAGAGATATTTTACTAAAAGGATACAAGCTGTAAGCAATATGTTCTTCATGGAGTGACTCAAAGCCCTGTCAGTATACATACTATGTGACGTAGTTCATAGGTTCATAGGTTGGTACTAGGCTATCAGCCCTAGGGCCTATACAAGCCTTGCCATAACAATTCCCTGGCTATTTCTTCCCACATTATTTACTTTCCTGGACCCCTGTCTAGCAGGGCGACTGACGTGATCCCTGGGGTGAATTTCCTTTCTCCCATCCAATCGTCAAGGTTCCTCTTGAAGAGGTCCAAAGAGGCACTCTGCTTGACATGTATGGGCAATCTATTCCAGAGTCTGGGAGTCTCTGGGTCAGGAACCTATCCCTCCAGCATGTTTTGTTTATTGTGATGACAAGGTTTAGATCCCTGGAGCATGTAGCTCTGAGGGATTGGGATTTCTTTAAGTGTAGCATGTCCAACAGCTCTGGGGTTGACATGGCCTTGTATGTTAAGCAGAGATCGCCTCTAAGTAGACGATATGCGACAGAGTATAGCTGGAGTTTTTTAAGGCGGTCAGCGTAGGGCATCTGCTTTAGGCCTGTGATTCTTTTAGTGAGGTATTTCTGAGGCCTTTCCAGTTGTTGCAGATGTCTTGAGAGGTACATACCAAATGGGGCGTTGTATTCTATAATGGGTCTAATGAGGGATGAGTACAGTGGGACAATGACCTCCTTTTTCTGGATGAAAAGCCCTTCGTGATGAGGTGTGCCACATAGAAGGATTTCCTGACTGTTGTGGCGATGTGGTTATCGAAGGTGAGACCACTGTCCACCTGTGTCCCTAAGTCTCTTATCACACTTTCTGTGTTTAGTGTACTGCCACCTATATGGTAATTCATGGATACATGTTTTTCCCAAAAGGGATAGCAATACATTTCTTGGCATTGAGCTTGAGCCCATGGCTCTGGCACCAAGCATCTGTTTCTGTAAGGCCCTTTTATAGAGTATCCACATCATTTGGGGATTCAATAATGGCTCCCAGTTTGCAGTCATCTGCAAATTTTGTTAGCCAGAGTCCCTTAGTGTTGACCTGTACTTCAGAGAAGTAGATGCCAAACAAGAGCGGCCCCAGGACTGAACCCTGAGGTACTCCACTTGTCACTTGTCTGGAGCTGGATTTGGAGTCGGCTACTTTTACAGTGTGGGTTCTATCAGTAAGCCATTTAGCAACCTATTGGGTGACATAGGGATTAATGCCCAACTTAGTAAGTTTATCTATGATTTCAGAGTGGGGGATGGTGTCAAAGGCCTTGGCAAGGTCTAGATTGGCTGTGTGGACCACCTTACCCTTGTCCATGGCTCTGGAGACTGATTCAAAGAAGTCAATCAGGTTCAGGAGACAAGACCTTCACAAACCCAAACTGGGTGGGGTCCAGTGTTTGAAGGTTGCCAATGTCTTTGTTTATAAGTTCCATGATAATACGCTCCATGGCCTTGCAGATAAGGCTTGTCAGACTGATGGGACGGTAGTTTCCGGGATCCAAGGTGGATCCCCTTGTGGATTGGGATAACTGTAGCTCTGCGCCACTCAGTGGGCACGAAACCTGAGGTGAGGCTATGATTAAACATGACACTTAGGTGAGGTGCCAGTTCATATTGTAGTTCATGTAGTACACAGCCGGGATGTCATCTGGTCCCATGGATGCTGTATTCTTGGCTTTAGAGAGTGCGTTTTGTACCTGTGTGGCCGTTATTACTGGAATTTGGCAATCTTCCGGTATTGAGATGGGCCATTTAGGGGTGAGAGGGGGGTGAAGTTGGCACTGAATCGATCTGCCAGGATATTGGCAATATCCTTTGGATCAGTCTATTTATTGCCATTCTGTTTTAGCTCAGAGCAGATCTGAGCATTGCCATTTAGATTCTTGACATAGTTATAGAATGCTTTGTGGTTGTCTTTGGAATCTTTGGCAATTTTATTTTCGTAACTAGCTTTGGAGGATTTTATGAGGCATCTCAGTTTCTTACTGAGGCTAGTAAGGGAGTTTTTTGCATCCTGGGATTTTCCTCTTTTCTGCAAAAGTTTCTTCCGTTAGTTCCGTTCTTTCCATCCGCATCAGTTTCTTTATCAAAATGCAGTCATCAACATTCACTTTTCATAATGCCCTGTCACTATACTCAGTATCCTGCTAAGAGGTGACCTGTGCCTGGCATTCAAGGCATCCTCTGACCCCATTACTTATAGATTTACTGCACCTCACCATGTCAAATCACATCAAAAATACTCAGTCTGGGGATATAAACCTCTCCTGCTGCAATCCTGCAACCTTAACAGAACAATTTGGAGGGACAGTAATATGTCACAGATGATACCGCTGCTCTGGAACAGCCTCCCTGTCCACATAAAACAAAGTTCATCCCTTCCCATATTCAAGCACAACTTGGATCTGTGAATGGGAAACAGAAAATTTACCCCAGGACTGACTCCTGTATTACTAATGGATAGGGGCAGTGCCTAAATGCTTTATTCCATGCATGTATCCCCTCAAATTATCTATGGTATGATCCCAGTTATTCTCATTAGGGGAATACATAATTATCGATTATGGAATGGGTAAGGGGAGTCTATAACCAAATCAGACAGGTTATTTTGAAAACAAAAAGGGTGGTAGCCTTAAAATGGCCCAGAAGGGCAGCTAGCCTACCTAGTCCATGCCAATGAACCTACATGAGTGTAAGTGGATGGGCTGTTGTTATAACTTTCTGCAAAGAATATGTCAATGACCACTCTTTTTCTGAGGTGCAGTGACCTTTGAGTGAGAATATTTAAAATGGGGGTGTGGAATATAAAGGCCCCTTGCACTTAGGGCTGCAGTGGGACTTGCAAAAACATACATAATTAATATTTTCACAGTTCCTTATGTGCATTTGAGACAAGTACATGTTATTACAGTTGCATGTGATATAAGAACATAGAATACAAGTGTTCAGGATGCAACAAAATGTGATACAAGTACATGTGGTATGTGTGTGTGTGTGTGTGTGTGTGTGTGTGTGTGTGTGTGTGTGTGTGTATATATATTATATATATATATATATATATATGTGTGTGTCTGTGTGTGTGTGTGTGTGTGTGTGTGTGTGTGTGTGTGTGTGTAGATACATGTAATAAGCATACAGTATGTGTCATGTGCATGTGTACTCAAAATTTATTTCAGAGATTTGGCAATCATAGCTCAGATGTGTTAAGGAAAAATCAGAAAACATTCACAGAAAAAAGAGAGGGGCCCAATTGGAGAGGTCTATATTATTATCTCGAAGTTATGGAACATCGAATACAATATGGTCGACACCATATTATCGAAGTTCCGTAACTTCGAAAATAAAAAAAAAAAGAAATGCAATCATCAACTGCTTACCCTAATGGGTTTAAGCAGGAGGGCAAGCCCCCCTGCACCCCCACACCCCCCTTGCTACTTAAATAAACCAACTCTGAGATCGCTCTACAGTACATGAAAGGGAAATTGTCCCTTTCCGCACCTTACTCCGATAAAGTGCAATCTTGGAGTTGGTATATTTAAGTAGCAAGGTGTGTGGGAGGTGCTGGGGGGGCTTCCCGCCTGCATAAACACCCTTTACTTGTTTTTTTTTTTTTTTTTTTACAGGCTTTATGAGAATTTCGATGGTTTACTGTTTTGATCACTAAAGTTCAATCTTTAGTGATGTGAAACATTAAAAATTTGAGATTCTAATATAGACCCCCAATTGGAGAGATGAAATTAGCAAGAAATGAGAGTAGTATTGCTGGAACTGAACTCTTCCTCAAGTCTTAATGAGTACCTTCATGCTGTGGACCTTGTTTTCACAAAATTTCACCAACATGACACTTATATAAACACTGTATTTAATATAGCATATATCATGCAGAATGGTAAGTTAAAAAAAGACACTAGGTGCACAGGTCCTAGGATGAAAAAATGTTCAGTCCTGGTGTACGCATTGGTGCCAGGACTGGAAAAAAGGGCAGTGTAAAATCCTCAAGATATGGACACATTCCTACAACACAGTTAGGCCAGAGTCAGGAAGATGATGGCCCCACTACTGTAGATGGAGAAGAAAACCACAAAAATTGACAGGGCAAAAAAGACCTATAAAGATGACAAAGTGGACTATTGAGGATAAGGTAGAAATTATGCATTATTAATATTACGCAAGACTCGCAGAATTTCCAGATAGAAGATATTTAAAAAGATTGAGAGAGAAATAAGAAAAAAATGTCAAATTATTCAAAGAAATGCTGTAGTAATTAATACAACAGATTTTTGAAAAACATCACATAGACAAACTTTAAGCCACCTGGAAAAAAGGGGCAAAAGAAGTGGCAAAATGTAAAGGACAAAGCTCAGAGATTTTTGAAAGGTATAAAAAAGAAACATAGATATGGGAAAGAAAAGGGGAGCTGGTAAGGTGCAGTATTAACACAAGGAAAATATGATCCAGGAAGTCAGTAAACTGAGTCAAGGGCAATAAAACCAGTAAAATCCTAAAAGCACTCTGGACTCAGAAACGCCAATAAAATAATCTTGCAAAGCTTTTGGGATTTCTCCCTTCATCGGTGTTAAAAAACTTTACAAAACGTATCAGTTACTTAAATACCAAATTCAAATTTCATCTCAAAACACAGCCTCCAATCAGAACACAGTTAATTAAGTTTAGTAAAAGATTTGAAAAAGTATTCACTACATAATTTAAAATTCAGTATTAGAAAAGTACATTTCTTGATATTCTCAGGCGGGTTCCCATCCAAGTACTAACCAAGCCCAATGCTACTTAGCTTGTAACATCAAACAGGATCAGGTTTATTCAAGATAGTACAACTAGGTTTACTATCAAAATCAAGAATCACAGTTCTTTGTGAATTTGTGTATTCACTTAGTGGAAAATAAATGTCGGAAATAAAGTTATTTCATCAAAATGACGACAGCGGTAATGTTAATAATTCGCAGTTCGATATTATCGATATAATCCAGGTTATCCTGACTTCCGGTGATGTTTTACTTACATTTTTCACCCCCCACACCCCTTGCACATTATATACACAAAAACTCTGAGATTGCATTACAGTGAGGAAAAGGGTAAATTTCCTGATCCCCACTGTAGTGCAATCTCCAATCAGAACATCAACCTCATATGAGCGAATGCACACTAGCATTCGCTAAAATAGATTTGAGCATTTTTAGATCGATGTTACAGAAACTGGGAACCATTCAGTTGACCATTCCAGTTTCGAGTAACTGCCATTCAACATTTTAATAGTATACTGTACAACTACCTAAACAGATAATGATACTTAATGTACAAGTTATTTTAAACAATACCTAACTTCTGGCTAAAAGCAAAGGGTGATCAACTGGCCCAGAAATTACTGAATCAAGTCTCCAGAGAACAAGAAAAATGTTTAATTCTTATCAAATGACATATAATAATTAATGTTTACCAAGATTATATCTTCCTCTCTCTGAAGGAGGTATGGGCTTCTTTGAAACTGACTATATGTACAGATCTGCAATTGTGGGGCTGCATGCATATCTGCTGACCTTACTACATCCAAACATAGTGAAAGTTTTAAAACACAAGCAGAAGTCTTAGATGACATCTTTACTTAATTTAGCTTAAGAATTTCAGTGCCGGTTGGGAATGGAACTCAAACCATTAGTATTGTATTCAAAATTCATACAGCAACTGAATGTGCTAAAAAAATAAAAGAAGGAACATAAGGATAAGAATCAGATAAGAATGGAAAATAATGCAGAACACCCATAAATATAGTACCAAGTGCAGTGCTATCCAGGAACAATCTCATTTTATCCAAAATTTGACACAGGAATGGTTAAGGAGAAGTGAATTGAAACCAGATTATGAAAGTTTAATAATGGCAGCCCAAG
Organism: Protopterus annectens; assembly: GCF_019279795.1. Taxonomy (NCBI): domain Eukaryota; kingdom Metazoa; phylum Chordata; order Ceratodontiformes; family Protopteridae; genus Protopterus; species Protopterus annectens. The sequence continues at coordinate 1,708,764,216 of NC_056741.1, read as the reverse complement.
GTAGAAAAACTGGAAACAATTGTACATCTTGTTGATGGCTGTGATACACTCATGGCAGAGGGCCTATATACTTAAAGGCATAATAATGTGTCAAGACTATTGCACTGGAGATTGTCCAAACACTACAATATAGAAGTAGCTGAGCAGCATTGGAAACATAAGTCACAAAGCATTACAGAGAATGATGAAGTGTATATTACATGGGATCACTCACTACAAACAGTTCAAAAAGTAAATGCAAGAAAACAATGAAAAAAAAATTCAAGAAGTGGCATTGACCATTGAAATGGCTGCACCCATTGATTACAGTATCATACATAAAGAGAGAAACACAAAGTCATCAAATATCAAGATTTAGTGGCAGAAATGTGAGCAATGTTGAAGAAAGATACTTACACAGTTCCAACAGTAGTAGGAGCAATGGATCTAATAAAAAAATATTTACAGTCATACTTATTATGCTGCCAGTGCATGTAACCTCATATAATGTACAGAAGGACCCAATTCTGGCCACATTACAGGTGCTGTGAAGGGAACTTTTGGCTAACATCAGAGATTTAAACAATACTAATTTCGTGAACACTAATCGTACCCTGGCATAGGAATAGGGTACCTTCCCATCATGGTATTAGAAACCCAAAAACACTTGGAAAAATTAAACCAAGAAGAAACTGCTGCCCTTCTTGTAAGATGGTGAAACGTTTTGTAAAGTGGTACAAATGAAATTCACAAAAATAATCTTGATCATCAAGAAAGTCTCCAAACACAAGTCATAAAGAGGACCACTTTTGCAATCCATGTTTATGACTGACACCAGTGGAACTATGGGACTTAAAACAAACAGTTACCCAAAACAATGCCTTACTGCAATAAAATGTTTGACTAGTGGGTAAAGGATAACCAGTGTCATTGCTGAAAATGTATTGTACTACTTTTGTGGCAGTGAGGAATGGGGGATTCAGTTCTAGGAGTGGTGTATGGGCACAGTAGAAAGAATGGCATTGTCTACAAAAAGTGATTGAAGTAGAGCCCGCAATACATTATGTGAAATGTAGGAAGGTAATACTTTATATGAATCTAAATAAAGGTAGGAGAACTGTAGAATGGCAATATTCTCAGTTAAGATGATACAGATGAAGTGACAACCTTTAGCATAGTCTTGAGCTGTTATGTTTTCTTTTAGCTGGCACAGTGACTTCGATTTACAAATGACAATTACTGCTACAGTTCAGAATTGCATTCACATATATACTAGGAACCTATTGTATATCTATGAATTGCTGTGAGCCATCATGGCTCGTGCTTATATCAGCCAGTCAGCATTGAAGGTTTGTGATGCTGGGCTGGATCAAGTTAAAGAGATGCCTACTGGAAATTAAATGCTGGTTAGGAAAATCTAAAGCATTTTCAAAGTTATTTTTTTGATTCTTGCTTAGTTGTTATTTTTCTCTTGAATTGTTAACTTTTGAAGGCACTAGTTCATTCAGGCCCATGCAGGTATAAATGTTTTAATTATTTTGTGTGTCTTTGCTAATGCAATCAGGATAATTGCAGAATATTGTGGCACAGTGCTGTTTCAGTATTCTCCTCTGGAATGTGATTGGTTACATTAATACATGTTGCAGATGTGTTGTGGGAAGATAAAAACATTCCTCCTGCTGTTTCCAAGGTTGAAAATAATAAACTAAAACAATGAGTGAGAAGGTCACACTGAAAAAACAATCAGTTAAAACTAAATGAAAACTCCAGCCAAGCTGCAACTTCCAATGAGTGACCTCTCAAACCTCTTGAATCAGAGGCACGTGGGATATATGCAAATGACCCTTATGAACACCAGGTGTTTCAGCTAATTGGCGATTCTGAATGCCGATAAATTGTTTCATCATTTTAATGGACAATTTCAGGCCAATAAAGCCAAACCTCACTACATGTGAATATGCATATTTTGGCCTTGTTATGACCTCATCAGCACAGCAGAAGCAGGGTGACTAGACATAAGAAACACAGGGCTGTTATACCCAACTGATCTCCATTATCATTAAGGTATATGCAAAATATCCCAAATAACAAACTAAAACAATGAGTGAGAAAATCACACTGAAAAACCAATCAGTTAAAACTAAATGAAAACTCCAGCCAAGCTGGAACTTCCAATGAGTGACCTCTCAAAAGTCTTGAATCAGAGGCACGTGAGATATCTGCAAATGACCCTTATGAACACCAGGTGTTTCAACTAATTGGCGATTCTGAATAGCCATGACTTGTTTCATCATTTTAATGGACAATTTCAGGCAAATAAAGCCAAACCCCACTAGCTGTGGATATGCATATTTTAGCCTTGTAATGATCTCAGCACAGCACAAACAGAGTGTGTGACTAAGCATAAGAAACATAGGGCTCTTATACCCAGCTGATGTCCATTATCATTAGGGTGACTGCAAAATGTCTAGTTTGTTATTCTATGTTTTAAATAAGATATACCTGATGCTTAGGCTGCTGCAGAGAGATTGACCTACTGCCAGCTGTGATATTGAAAAAAGATAAGTATCTATTCTCATTTTTTGTCTGCATTTTAATTTAATATCTCTGTAATCTGTACAACTGTACTTATTCTTCTTCCTGTGTGTTATACCTGTATATCTCACAGTGTTGACTTCATTTGTAGTGAAATCCTTTGTTTGTCGGCCTTTTTTGTTTTCTTAGTGGCAGTAAGTTTACAGAACTGGTTTCATCCGGCCAGAGTATTCCTGCATCTGTTTTGGTTGGTTTCTGTCCTGTGTTTTAAATCAGATATACCTGTTGCTCAGGCTGCTGCAGAGAGATTGTCCTACTGCCAGCTGTGATATTGAAAAAAGATAAGAGTTTATTCTCATTTTTTGTCAGCATTTTGATTTAATATCTCTGTAATCTGTAGAACTTTACTTATTCTTCTTCTTGTTTGTTATAGTTGTATATCTCTCACTGTTGACCTCAGTTGTAGTGATATCCTTTGTCTGGAGGCCTAGTCTGTTTTCTTAGTGGCAGTACGTTTTCAGAACTGATTTCATCTGGCCAAAGTATTACTGCATCCGTATTGTTTGGTTTCTGTCCTGTGTTTTAAATCAGATAGACCTGTTACTCAGGCTGCTGCAGAGAGATTGACATACTGCCAGCTGTGATACTAAGAAAAGATTAGTGTTTATTCTCAATTTTTTTGTCTGCATTTTGATTTAATATCTCTGTAATCTGTACAACTGTACTTATTCTTCTTCTTGTGTGTTATAGCTGTATATCTCTCAGTGTTGACCTCAGTTGTAGTGAAATCCTTTGTCTGGAGGCCTTGTCTGTTTTCTTAGTGGCAGTAGGTTTTAAGAACTGGTTTCATCTGTCCAAAAAATACCTGCATCTGTATTGTTTGGTTTCTGTTCTGTGTTTTAAATCAGATATACCTGTTGCTCAGGCTGCTGCAGAGAGATTGTCTTACCACCAGCTGTGATATTGAGAAAATAATTTTTTATTCCCATTTTTAGTCTCCATTTTGATTTTATATCTCGGTAATCTGTACAACTGTACTTATTATGCCTCTTATGTGTTATAGCTGTATATCTCTGAGTGTTGACCTCAGTTGTAGTGAAATCCTTTGTCTGGAGGCCTTGTCTGTTTTCGTAGTGGCAATAAGTTTTCAGAACTGGTTTCATCCTGCCGAAATTTTCCTGCACCTGTATTGTTTGGTTTCTGTCCTATGTTTTAAATCAGATAAACCTGTTGTTCAGGCTGATGCAGAGAGATTGACCTACTGCCAGCTGTGAAGTTGATAAAAGATAAGTGTTTATTCTCATTTTTGTCTGCATTTTGATTTAATAGTTCTGTAATCTGTAAAACTGTACTTGTTCTTCTTGTGTGTTATAGCTGTATATCTCTCAGTGTTGACCTCAATTGTAGTGAAATCCTTTGTCTGTAGGACTTGTCTGTTTTCTTAGTGGCAGTAAGTTTTCAGAACTAGTTTCATCTGGCCAAAGTATTATTTCATCTGTATTGTCTGGTTTCTGTCCTGTGTTTTAAATCAGATATACCTGTTGCTTAGGCTGCTGCAGAGAGATTGACCTACTGCCAGCTGTGATACAGAGAAAAGATAAGTGTTTATTCTCAATTTTTTGTCTGCATTTTGATTTAATATCTCTGTAATCTGTACAACTGTACTTAATCTTCTTCTTGTGAGTTATAGCTGTATATCTCTCTGTGTTGACCTCAGTTGTAGTGAAATTGTTTGTCTGGAGGCCTTCTCTGTTTTCTTAGTGGCAGTAAGTTTTAAGAACTGGTTTCATCCGTCTAAAGAATTCCTGCGTCTGTATTGTTTGGTTTCTGTCCTGTGTTTTAAATCAGATATACCTGTTGCTCAGGCTGCTGCAGAGAGATTCACCTACTGCCAGCTGTGATATTGAAAAAAGATAAGTGTTTATTCTCCTTTTTGTCTGCATTTTGATTTAATATCTCTGTAATCTGTACAACTGTACTTATTCTTCTTCTGTGTTATAGCTGTATATTTCTCAGTGTTGACCTCAGTTGTAGTGAAATCCTTTGTCTGGAGACCTTGATTGTTCTCTTAGTGGCAGTAAGTTTTAAGGACTAGTTTCATCCGTCCAAAGAATTCCTGCATCTGTATTGTTTGGTTTCTGTCCTGTGTTTTAAATCAGATATACATGTTGCTCTGGCTGCTGCAGAGAGATTCACCTACTGCCAGCTGTGATATTGAGAAAAGCTAAGTGTTTATTCTCATTTTTGTCTGCATTTTGATTTAATATCTCTGTAATCTGTACAACTGTACTTATTCTTCTTCTTGTGTGTTATAGCTGTATATTTCTCAGTGTTGACCTCAGTTGTAGTGAAATCCTTTGTCTGGAAACCTTGATTGTTTTCTTAGTGGCAGTAAGTTTTCAGAAATGGTTTCATCTGGCCAAAGTATTATTGCATCTGTATTGTTTGGTTTCTGTTCTGTGTTTTAAATCAGATATACCTGTTGCTTAGGCTGCTGCAGAGAGATTGACCTACTGCCAGCTGTGATAGTGAAAAAAGATAAGAGTTTATTCTCATTTTTTGTCAGCATTTTGATTTAATATCTCTGTAATCTGTACAACTGTACTTATTCTTCTTCTTGTGTGTTATAGCTGTATATCTCTCAGCGTTGACCTCAGTTGTAGTGAATTCCTTTGTCTGGTGGCCTAGTCTGTTTTCCTAGTGGCAGTACGTTTTCAGAACTGATTTCATCTGGCCAAAGTATTACTCCATCCGTATTGTTTGGTTTCTGTCCTGTATTTTAAATCAGATATACCTGTTGCTCAGGCTGCTGCAGAGAGATTGACCTACTGACAGCTGTGATACTGAGAAAAGATAAGTGTTTATTGTCCTTTTTGTCTACATTTTGATTTAATATATCTGTAATCTGTACATATGTACTTATTCTTCTTCTTGTGTGTTATAGTTGTATATTTCTTAGTGTTGACCTCAGTTGTAGTGAAATCCTTTGTCTGGAGGCCTTGTCTGTTTTCTTAGTGGCAGTAAGTTTTCAGAACTGGTGTCATCTGGCCAAAGTATTATTGCATCTGTATTGTTTGGTTTCTGTCCTGTGTTTAAAATCAGATATACCTGTTGCTCAGGCTGCTTCAGAGAGATTGTCCTACTGCCAACTGTGATATTGAAAAAAGATAAGAGTTTATTCTCATTTTTTGTCAGCATTTTGATTTAATATCTCTGTAATCGGTACAACTGTACTTATTCTTCTTCTTGTGTGTTATAGTTGTATATATCTCACTGTTGACCTCAGTTGTAGTGAAATCCTTTGTCTGGAGGCCTAGTCTGTTTTCTTAGTGGCAGTACGTTTTTAGAACTGATTTCATCCGGCCAAAGTATTACTGCATCTGTATTGTTTGGTTTCTGTCCTGTGTTTTAAATCAGATATACCTGTTGGTCAGGCTGATGTAGAGAGATTGACTTACTGCCAGCTGTGATATTGATAATAGATAAGTGTTTATTCTCATTTTTGTCAGCATTTTGATTTAATAGCTTTGTAATCTGTACAACTGTACTAATTCTTCTTCTTGTGTGTTATAGCTGTATATTTCTCAGTGTTGACCTCAGTTGTAGTGAAATCCTTTGTCTGGAGACCTTGATTGTTTTCTTAGTGGCAGTAAGTTTTCAGAAATGGTTTAATCTGGCCAAAGTATTATTGCATCTGTATTGTTTGGTTTCTGTTCTGTGTTTTAAATCAGATATACCTGTTGCTTAGGCTGCTGCAGAGAGATTGACCTACTGCCAGCTGTGATACTGAGAAACTCATTTTTTGTTTGCATTTTAATTTAATATATCTGTAATGTGTACAACTGTACTTATTCTTCTTCTTGTGTGTTATAGCTGTATATCTCTCAGTGCTGACCTCATTTGTAGTGAAATCCTTTGTCTGGAGGCCTTGTCTGTTTTCTTAGTGGCAGTAAGTTTTCAGAGCTGGTTTCTTCCTGCCAGTGTATTCCTGCATCTCTATTTTTTGGTTTCTGTCCTGTGTTTTAAATCAGATATACCTGTTGCTCAGGCTGCTTCATAGAGATTGACCTACTGTCAGCTGTGATAGTGAAAAAAGATAAGAGTTTATTCTCATTTTTTTGTCAGCATTTTGATTTAATATCTCTGTAATCTGTACAACTGTACTTATTCTTCTTCTTGTGTGTTATAGCTGTATATCTGTCAGTGTTGACCTCAGTTGTAGTGAAATCCTTTGTCTGGTGGCCTAGTCTGTTTTCATAGTGGCAGTATGTTTTCAGAACTGATTTCATCTGGCCAAAGTATTACTGCATCCGTATTGTTTGGTTTCTGTCCTGTATTTTAAATCAGATATACCTGTTGCTCAGGCTGCTGCAGAGAGATTGACCTACTGACAGCTGTGATACTGAGAAAAGATAAGTGTTTATTGTCCTTTTTGTCTACATTTTGATTTAATATATCTGTAATCTGTACATATGTACTTATTCTTCTTCTTGTGTGTTATAGTTGTATATTTCTCAGTGTTGACCTCAGTTGTAGTGAAATCCTTTGTCTGGAGGCCTTGTCTGTTTTCTTAGTGGCAGTAAGTTTTCAGAACTGGTGTCATCTGGCCAAAGTATTATTGCATCTGTATTGTTTGGTTTCTGTCCTGTGTTTAAAATCAGATATACCTGTTGCTCAGGCTGCTTCAGAGAGATTGTCCTACTGCCAAATGTGATATTGAAAAAAGATAAGAGTTTATTCTCATTTTTTGTCAGCATTTTGATTTAATATCTCTGTAATCTGTACAACTGTACTTATTCTTCTTCTTGTGTGTTATAGTTGTATATCTCTCACTGTTGACCTCAGTTGTAGTGAAATCCTTTGTCTGGAGGCCTAGCCTGTTTTCTTAGTGACAGTACGTTTTCAGAACTGATTTCATCCGGTGAAAGTATTACTGCATCTGTATTGTTTGGTTTCTGTCCTGTGTTTTAAATCAGATATACCTGTTGGTCAGGCTGATGCAGAGGGATTGACCTACTGCCAGCTGTGATATTGATAAAAGATAAGTGTTTATTCTCCTTTTTGTCTGCATTTTGATTTAATAGCTCTGTAATCTGTAAAACTGTACTTATTCTTCTTCTTGTGTGTTATAGCTGTATATCTCTCAGTGTTGACCTCAATTGTAGTGAAATCCTTTGTCTGGAGGCCTTGTCTGTTTTCTTAGTGGCAGTAGGTTTTATGAACTGGTTTCATCTGTCCAAAGAATACCTGCATCTGTATTGTTTGGTTTCTGTTCTGTGTTTTAAATCAGATATACCTGTTGCTCAGGCTGCTGCAGAGAGATTGTCCTACCACCAGCTGTGATATTGAGAAAATAATTTTTTATTCCCATTTTTAGTCTCCATTTTGATTTTATATCTCGGTAATTTGTACAACTGTACTTATTATGCCTCTTATGTGTTATAGCTGTATATCACTGAGTGTTGACCTCAGTTGTAGTGAAATCCTTTGTCTTGACTCCTTGTCTGTTTTCGTAGTGGCAATAAGTTTTCAGAACTGGTTTCATCCTGCCGAAATTTTCCTGCACCTGTATTGTTTGGTTTCTGTCCTATGTTTTAAATCAGATAAACCTGTTGTTCAGGCTGATGCAGAGAGATTGACCTACTGCCAGCTGTGAAGTTGATAAAAGATAAGTGTTTATTCTCATTTTTGTCTGCATTTTGATTTAATAGTTCTGTAATCTGTAAAACTGTACTTGTTCTTCTTGTGTGTTATAGCTGTATATCTCTCAGTGTTGACCTCAATTGTAGTGAAATCCTTTGTCTGTAGGACTTGTCTGTTTTCTTAGTGGCAGTAAGTTTTCAGAACTAGTTTCATCTGGCCAAAGTATTATTTCATCTGTATTGTCTGGTTTCTGTCCTGTGTTTTAAATCAGATATACCTGTTGCTTAGGCTGCTGCAGAGAGATTGACCTACTGCCAGCTGTGATACTGAGAAAAGATAAGTGTTTATTCTCAATTTGTTGTCTGCATGTTGATTTAATATCTCTGTAATCTGTACAACTGTTCTTAATCTTCTTCTTGTGTGTTATAGCTGTATATCTCTCAGTGTTGACCTCAGTTGTAGTGAAATTTTTTTCTGGAGGCCTTGTCTGTCTTCTTAGTGGCAGTAAGTTTTAAGAACTGGTTTCATCCGTCCAAAGAATTCCTGCATCTATATTGTTTGGTTTCTGTCCTGTGTTTTAAATCAGATATACATGTTGCTCTGGCTGCTGCCGAGAGATTCACCTACTGCCAGCTGTGATATTGAAAAAAGATAAGAGTTTATTCTCATTTTTGTCTGCATTTTGATTTAATAGCTCTGTAATCTGTAAAACTGTACTTATTCTTCTTCTTGTGTGTTATAGCTGTATATTTCTCAGTGTTGACCTCAGTTGTAGTGAAATCCTTTGTCTGGAGACCTTGATTGTTTTCTTAGTGGCAGTAAGTTTTCAGAACTGGTTTCATCTGGCCAAAGTATTATTGCATCTGTATTGTTTGGTTTCTGTTCTGTGTTTTAAACCAGATATACCTGTTGCTTAGGCTGCTGCAGAGAGACTGACCTACTGCCAGCTGTGATACTGAGAAAAGAAGTGTTTATTCTCATTTTTTGTTTGCATTTTAATTTAATATCTCTGTAATCTGTACAACTGTACTTATTCTTCTTCTTGTGTGTTATAGCTGTGTATCTCTCAGTGTTGACCTCAGTTATAGTGAAATCCTTTGTCTGGAGGCCTTGTCTGTTTTCTTAGTGGCAGTAAGTTTTCAGAACTGGTTTCTTCTTGCCAGTGTATTCCTGCATCTGTATTTTTTGGTTTTTGTCCTATGTTTTAAATCAGATAGACCTGTTCCTCAGGCTGCTTCAGAGAGATTGACCTACTGCCAGTTGTGATATTGAAAAAAGATAAGAGTTTATTCTCATTTTTTTGTCAGCATTTTGATTTAATATCTCTGTAATCTGTACAACTGTACTTATTCTTCTTCTTGTGTGTTATAGCTGTATATCTCTCAGTGCTAACCTCATTTGTAGTGAAATCCTTTGTCAGGAGGCCTTGTCTGTTTTCTTAGTGGCAGTAAGTTTTCAGAACTGGTTTCTTCCTGCCAGTGTATTCCTGCAGCTGTATTTTTTGGTTTCTATCCTATGTTTTAAATCAGGTATACCTGTTGCTCAGGCTGCTTCAGAGAGATTTACCTACTGCCAACTGTGATATTGAAAAAAGATAAGAGTTTATTCTCATTTTTTGTCAGCATTTTGATTTAATATCTCTGTAATCTGTACAACTGTACTTATTCTTCTTCTTCTTGTGTGTTATAGCTGTATATCTCTCAGTGCTGACCTCATTTGTAGTGAAATCCTTTGTCTGGAGGCCTTGTCTGTTTTCTTAGTGGCAGTAAGTTTTTAGAACTGGTTTCTTCCTGCCAGTGTATTCCTGCATCTGTATTTTTTGGTTTCTGTCCTATGTTTTAAATCAGATATACCTGTTGCTCAGGCTGCTTCAGAGAGATTGACCTACTGCCAGCTGTGATATTGAAAAAAGATAAGAGTTTATTTTCATTTTTTTGTCAGCATTTTCATTTAATATCTCTGTAATCTGTACAACTGTACTTATTCTTCTTCTTGTGTGTTATAGCTGTATATCTCTCAGTGTTGACCTCAGTTGTAGTGAAATCCTTTGTCTAGTGGCCTAGTCTGTTTTCATAGTGGCAGTAAGTTTTCAGAACTGGTTTCATCCGTCCAAAGAATTCCTGCATCTGTATTGTTTGGTTTCTGTCCAGTGTTTTAAATCAGATATACCTGTTGCTCAGGCTGCTGCAGGGAGATTGACCTACTGCCAGCTGTGATATTGATAAAATATAAGTGTTTATTCTCCTTTTTGTCTACATTTTGATTTAATATCTCTGTAATCTGTACATATGTACTTATTCTTCTTCTTGTGTGTTATAGTTGTATATTTCTCAGTTTTGACCTCATTTATAGAGAAATCCTTTGTCTGGAGGCCTTGTCTGTTTTCTTAGTGGCAGTAACTTTTCAGAACTGGTTTCTTCCTGCTAATGTATTCCTGCATCTGTATTTTTTGGTTTCTGTCCTGTGTTTAAAATCAGATATACCTGTTGCTCAGGCTGCTTCAGAGAGATTGTCCTACTGCCAACTGTGATATTGAAAAAAGATACGAGTTTATTCTCATTTTTTGTCAGCATTTTGATTGAATATCTCTGTAATCTGTACAACTGTACTTCTTCTTCTTCGTGTGTGTTATAGTTGTATATCTCTCACTGTTGACCTCAGTTGTAGTGAAATCCTTTGTGTGGAGGCCTAGTCAGTTTTCTTAGTGGCATTACATTTTCAGAACTGATTTCATGCTGCGAAAGTATTACTGCAGCCGTATTGTTTGGTTTCTGTCCTGTGTTTTAAATCAGATATACCTGTTGGCCAGGCTGATGCAGAGAGATTGACCTACTGCCAGCTGTGATATTGATAAAAGATAAGTGTTTATTCTCATTTTTTGTTTGCATTTTGATTTAATATCTCTGTAATCTGTACAACTGTACTTAATCTTCTTCTTGTGTGTTATAGCTGTATATCTCTCAGTGTTGACCTCTGTTGTAGTGAAATTTTTTGTCTGTAGGCCTTGTCTGTTTTCTTAGTGGCAGTAAGTTTTCAGAACTGGTTTCTCCCTGCCAGTGTATTCCTGCATCTGTATTTATTGGTTTCTGTCCTGTGTTTTAAATCAGATATACCTTTTGCTCAGGCTGCTGCAGAGAGATTGACCTACTGCCATCTGAGATACTGAGAAAAGATACCTGTTTATTCTCAATTTTTTTGTCTGCATTTTGGTTTAATATCGCTGTAATCGGTACAACTGTACTTTTTCTTCCTCTTGTCTTTTATAGCTGTATATCTCTCAGTGTTGACCTCAATTGTAGTGAAATCCTTTGTCTGTAGGCCTTGTCTGTTTTCTTAGTGGCAGTAAGTTTTCAGAAGTAGTTTCATCTGGCCAAAGTATTATTTCATCTGTATTGTCTGGTTTCTGTCCTGTGTTTTAAATCAGATATACCTGTTGCTTAGGCTGCTGCAGAGAGATTGACCTACTGCCAGCTGTGATATTGAGAAAAGATAAGTGTTTATTCTCAATTTTTTGTCTGCATTTTGATTTAATATCTCTGTAATCTGTACAACTGTACTTAATCTTCCTCTTGTGAGTTATAGCTGTATATCTCTCTGTGCTGACCTCAGTTGTAGTGAAATTGTTATTCTGGAGGCCTTCTCTGTTTTCTTAGTGGCAGTAAGTTTTAAGAACTGGTTTCATCCGTCCAAAGAATTCCTGCATCTGTATTGTTTGGTTTCTGTCCTGTGTTTTAAATCAGATATACCTGTTGCTCAGGATGCTGCAGAGAGATTCACCTACAGCCAGCTGCGATATTGAGAAAGGATAAGTGTTTATTCTCCTTTTTGTCTGCATTTTGATTTAATATCTCTGTAATCTGTACAACTGTACTTATTCTTCTTCTTGTGTGTTATAGCTGTATATTTCTCAGTGTTGACCTCAGTTGTAGTGAAATCCTTTGTCTGGAGACCTTGATTGTTTTCTTAGTGGCAGTAAGTTTTCAGAACTGGTTTCATCTGGCCAAAGTATTATTGCATCTGTATTGTTTGGTTTCTGTCCTGTGTTTTATATCACATATACCTGTTGCTCAGGCTGCTGCAGAGAGATTAACCTACTGCCAGCTGTGATACTGAGAAAAGATTAGTGTTTATTCTCAATTTTTTCTCTGCATTTTGATTTCATATCTCTCTAATCTGTACAACTGTACTTAGTCTTCTTCTTGTGTGTTATAGCTGTATATCTCTCAGTGTTGACCTCAGTTGTTGTGAATTTTTTTGTCTGTAGGCCTTGTCTGTCTTCTTAGTGGCAGTAAGTTTTAAGAACTGGTTTCATCCGTCCAAAGAATTCCTGCATCTGTATTGTTTGGTCTGTCCTGTGTTTTAAATCAGATATACCTGTTGCTCAGGCTGCTTCAGAGAGATTGACCTACTGCCAGCTGTGATAGTGAAAAAAGATAAGAGTTTCTTCTCATTTTTTTGTCAACATTTTTATTTAATAACTCTGTAATCTGTACAACTGTACTTATTCTTCTTCTTGTGTGTTATAGCTGTATATCTCTCAGTGTTGATGTCAGTTGTAGTGAAATCCTTTGTCTGGTGCCTAGTCTGTTTTCATAGTGGCAGTACGTTTTCAGAACTGATTTAATCTGGCCAAAGTATTACTGCATCCATATTGTTTGGTTTCTGTCCTGTATTTTAAATCAGATATACCTGTTGCTCAGGCTGCTGCAGAGAGATTGACCTACTGCCAGCTGTGATACTGAGAAAAGATAAGTGTTTATTCTCAATTTTTTGTCTGCATTTTGATTTAATATCTCTGGAATCTGTACAACTGTACTTAATCTTCTTCTTGTGTGTTATGGCTGTATATCTCTCAGTGTTGACCTCAGTTGTAGTGAATTTTTTTGTCTGGAGTCCTTCTCTGTTTTCTTAGTGGCAGTAAGTTTTAAGAACTGGTTTCATCCGTCCAAAGAATTCCTGCATCTGTATTGTTTGGTTTCTCTCCTGTGTTTTATATCAGATATACCTGTTGCTCAGGCTGCTTCAGAGAGATTGACCTACTGCCAGCTGTGATATTGAAAAAAGATAAGAGTTTATTCTCATTTTTTGTCAGCATTTTGATTTAATATCTCTGTAATCTGTACAACTGTACTTATTCTTCTTATTGTGTGTTATAGCTGTATATCTCTCAGTGCTGACCTCATTTGTAGTGAAATCCTTTGTCTGGAGGCCTTGTCTGTTTTCTTAGTGGCAGTAAGTTTTTAGAACTGGTTTCTTCCTGCCAGTGTATTCCTGCATCTGTATTTTTTGGTTTCTGTCCTATGTTTTAAATCAGATATACCTGTTGCTCAGGCTGCTTCAGAGAGATTGACCTACTGCCAGCTGTGATATTGAAAAAAGATAAGAGTTTATTTTCATTTTTTTGTCAGCATTTTCATTTAATATCTCTGTATTCTGTACAACTGTACTTATTCTTCTTCTTGTGTGTTATAGCTGTATATCTCTCAGTGTTGACCTCAGTTGTAGTGAAATCCTTTGTCTAGTGCCCTAGTCTGTTTTCACAGTGGCAGTAAGTTTTCAGAACTGGTTTCATCCGTCCAAAGAATTCCTGCATTTGTATTGTTTGGTTTCTGTCCAGTGTTTTAAATCAGATATACCTGTTGCTCAGGCTGCTGCAGGGATATTGACCTACTGCCAGCTGTGATATTGATAAAATATAAGTGTTTATTCTCCTTTTTGTCTACATTTTGATTTAATATCTCTGTAATCTGTACATATGTACTTATTCTTCTTCTTGTGTGTTATAGTTGTATATTTCTCAGTGTTGACCATATTTATAGAGAAATCCTTTTTCTGGAGGCCTTGTCTGTTTTCTTAGTGGCAGTAACTTTTCAGAACTGGTTTCTTCCTGCTAATGTATTCCTGCATCTGTATTTTTTGGTTTCTGTCCTGTGTTTAAAATCAGATATACCTGTTGCTCAGGCTGCTTCAGAGAGATTGTCCTACTGCCAACTGTGATATTGAAAAAAGATAAGAGTTTATTCTCATTTTTTGTCAGCATTTTGATTGAATATCTTTGTAATCTGTACAACTGTACTTCTTCTTCGTGTGTGTTATAGTTGTATATCTCTCACTGTTGACCTCAGTTGTAGTGAAATCCTTTGTGTGGAGGCCTAGTCAGTTTTCTTAGTGGCATTACATTTTCAGAACTGATTTCATGCTGCGAAAGTATTACTGCAGCCGTATTGTTTGGTTTCTGTCCTGTGTTTTAAATCAGATATACCAGTTGGCCAGGCTGATGCAGAGAGATTGACCTACTGCCAGCTGTGATATTGATGAAAGATAAGTGTTTATTCTCATTTTTTGTCTGCATTTTGATTTAATATCTCTGTAATCTGTACAACTGTACTTAATCTTCTTCTTGTGTGTTATAGCTGTATATCTCTCAGTGTTGACCTCAGTTGTAGTGACATTTTTTGTCTGAAGGCCTTGTCTGTTTTCTTAGTGGCAGTAAGTTTTCAGAACTGGTTTCTCCCTGCCAGTGTATTCCTTGGTTTCTGTCCTGTGTTTTCAATCAGATATAGCTTTTGCTCAGGCTGCTTCAGAGAGATTGACCTACTGCCAGCTGTGATAGTGAAAAAAGATAAGAGTTTCTTCTCATTTTTTTGTCAACATTTTTATTTAATAACTCTGTAATCTGTACAACTGTACTTATTCTTCTTCTTGTGTGTTATAGCTGTATATCTCTCAGTGGTGATGTCAGTTGTAGTGAAATCCTTTGTCTGGGGCCTAGTCTGTTTTCATAGTGGCAGTACGTTTTCAGAACTGATTTAATCTGGCTAAAGTATTACTGCATCCATATTGTTTGGTTTCTGTCCTGTATTTTAAATCAGATATACCTGATGCTCAGGCTGCTGCAGAGAGATTGACCTACTGCCAGCTGTGATACTGAGAAAAGATAAGTTTTTATTCTCAATTTTTTGTCTGCATTTTGATTTAATATCTCTGGATCTGTACAACTGTACTTAATCTTCTTCTTGTGTGTTATTGCTGTATATCTCTCAGTGTTGACCTCAGTTGTAGTGAATTTTTTTGTCTGGAGGCCTTCTCTGTTTTCTTAGTGGCAGTAAGTTTTAAGAACTGGTTTCATCCGTCCAAAGAATTCCTGCATCTGTATTGTTTGGTTTCTCTCCTGTGTTTTAAATCAGATATACCAGTTGCTCAGGCTGCTGCAGAGAGATTGACCTACTGCCAGCTGTGATATTGAGAAAAGATAAGTGTTTATTCTCCTTTTTGTCTGCATTTTGATGTAATATCTCTGTAATCTGTGCAACTGTACATATTCTTCTTCTTGTGTGTTATAGCTGTATATTTCTCAGTGTTGACCTCAGTTGTAGTGAAATCCTTTGTCTGGAGACCTTGATTGTTTTCTTAGTGGCAGTAAGTTTTCAGAACTGGTTTCACCTGGCCAAAGTATTATTGCATCTTTATTGTTTGGTTTCTGTTCTGTGTTTTAATTCAGATATACCTGTTGCTTAGGCTGCTGCAGAGAGATTGACCTACTGCCAGCTGTGATATTGAAAAAAGATAAGAGTTTATTCTCATTTTTTTGTCAGCATTTTGATTTAATATCTCTCTAATCTGTGCAACTGTACTTATTCTTCTTCTTGTGTGTTATAGCTGTATATCTCTCAGTGCTGACCTCATTTGCAGTGAAATCCTTTGTCTGGAGGCCTTGTCTGTTTTCTTAGTGGCAGTAAGTTTTTAGAACTGGTTTCTTCCTGCCAGTGTATTCCTGCATCTGTATTTTTTGGTTTCTGTCCTATGTTTTAAATCAGATATACCTGTTGCTCAGGCTGCTTCAGAGAGATTGACCTACTGCCAGCTGTGATATTGAAAAAAGATAAGAGTTTATTTTCATTTTTTTGTCAGCATTTTCATTTAATATCTCTGTATTCTGTACAACTGTACTTATTCTTCTTCTTGTGTGTTATAGCTGTATATCTCTCAGTGTTGACCTCAGTTGTAGTGAAATCCTTTGTCTAGTGCCCTAGTCTGTTTTCATAGTGGCAGTAAGTTTTCAGAACTGGTTTCATCCGTCCAAAGAATTCCTGCATCTGTATTGTTTGGTTTCTGTCCAGTGTTTTAAATCAGATATACCTGTTGCTCAGGCTGCTGCAGGGATATTGACCTACTGCCAGCTGTGATATTGATAAAATATAAGTGTTTATTCTCCTTTTTGTCTACATTTTGATTTAATATCTCTGTAATCTGTACATATGTACTTATTCTTCTTCTTGTGTGTTATAGTTGTATATTTCTCAGTGTTGACCCCATTTATAGAGAAATCCTTTTTCTGGAGGCCTTGTCTGTTTTCTTAGTGGCAGTAACTTTTCAGAACTGGTTTCTTCCTGCTAATGTATTCCTGCATCTGTATTTTTTGGTTTCTGTCCTGTGTTTAAAATCAGATATACCTGTTGCTCAGGCTGCTTCAGAGAGATTGTCCTACTGCCAACTGTGATATTGAAAAAAGATAAGAGTTTATTCTCATTTTTTGTCAGCATTTTGATTGAATATCTTTGTAATCTGTACAACTGTACTTCTTCTTCGTGTGTGTTATAGTTGTATATCTCTCACTGTTGACCTCAGTTGTAGTGAAATCCTTTGTGTGGAGGCCTAGTCAGTTTTCTTAGTGGCATTACATTTTCAGAACTGATTTCATGCTGCGAAAGTATTACTGCAGCCGTATTGTTTGGTTTCTGTCCTGTGTTTTAAATCAGATATACCTGTTGGCCAGGCTGATGCAGAGAGATTGACCTACTGCCAGCTGTGATATTGATAAAAGATAAGTGTTTATTCTCATTTTTTGTCTGCATTTTGATTTAATATCTCTGTAGTCTGTACAACTGTACTTAATCTTCTTCTTGTGTGTTATAGCTGTATATCTCTCAGTGTTGACCTCAGTTGTAGTGACATTTTTTGTCTGAAGGCCTTGTCTGTTTTCTTAGTGGCAGTAAGTTTTCAGAACTGGTTTCTCCCTGCCAGTGTATTCCTGCATCTGTATTTTTTGGTTTCTGTCCTGTGTTTTCAATCAGATATACCTTTTGCTCAGGCTGCTTCAGAGAGATTGACCTACTGCCAGCTGTGATAGTGAAAAAAGATAAGAGTTTATTCTCATTTTTTGTCAGCATTTTGATTTAATAACTCTGTAATCTGTACAACTGTACTTATTCTTCTTCTTGTGTGTTATAGCTGTATATCTCTCAGTGTTGATGTCAGTTGTAGTGAAATCCTTTGTCTGGTGCCTAGTCTGTTTTCATAGGGATAATTTTCCTTTTCTTTGGGTTTATCAACTTTTTTTGGGGTTTCTTCCTGTGTTTTAAACGTATACCTTTGTGGGTTGCTTGAAAAACCCCTTGTTTAAAAAATTTGTTTTTTCATTTTTTGCTGATTTTTTTTAATTTTCCTGAATCTGAAAATGTTTTTTCTTCTTGTGTTTAACGTATTTTCTCTTGGTTGACCTCGGTGTGTTTTTGTTAAGGGTTTTTTTTTTGGGGCGAATTTTAAAATTTTCTGAATTTCCTTTTTTTTTTTTCCCTGTGTTTTAAACGTATACCTTTTAGGTGCTAAATTGTATGATTGTTAAAAAAAGGGTTTTTTTTTCCATTTTTTCGTTTTTTGTTTAATCTCGAAATCTGAAAACTGTATTTTTTCTTCTTGTGTTTAACGTATATTCAGTGTTGACCTCAGTTGTATGAAATTTTTTGGGTTCTTTTTTGTGGCATGTTTTAAACTTTTAATCGGGAAAAGAAATTTTCTCTTTTTTTTGGGTTTTGCCTGTATTTTTCAGTTACCTGTTGTGGGCCCCCTTTGGGTTG